>NC_056741.1:1345731811-1345735948 GCF_019279795.1 Protopterus annectens | reverse complement strand
AAACTATCCATTCTTTGTTGAAACTGGTCATCAGGGAAACTATCATTCAGTTCATGTTGTGCACAATTAATTTTAGTTAACAGTTCTTTTTCCATCTGACTGAAATAATCAATTAGTAGTTGAACATATTTCATACTTGCTTCAAGATTTATTTCCTGCCACCTCTTAAGCAGGGTAGGATGAGTATCACCGTACGTTGGCATACAAAGTATTCGCATACCTCGGGGAACAAGTTTAAATCGTATGCATGCTTCCATATGTTTTCTTTGCCAATTTAAGCGCTGAAATTTGTAGAGGTCATTTTCTAAGATTTTAATCTTAGAGTTAAAAATTTCTAAATTATCAACAGTAATGTCTATTGGGTTGGCACTCGGTGCTCTTAGGTCCAGAGCCAATAAAGGATTAAATTCATCATTTAGCATAGCTGTCCACTGTTCTTTTCTGTGTGATATCCTCGGTTCTGGAACATAATCCAACTCCACATTAGGATTAGTCATGTCGTGCGTTGAAGTGGTACTAATAAAAGTAATAAAGGCAAAAACGATAGACCACAGCAACCAAGGAGTCCTTAGTTAAATAAACCAAGGTATATAACAAACAAACTTCGGACTCACCACGACTTAAAAATAAAGACTGAATATTTATTTAGGTAAGCGCTTTCCCGTATCCTCCTGTACGCTTCCTCAGACCATGAACATTTCATTAAAGCAGTCAGTTTTTATACATTAACATAAAGCACTTAATTATTTAATAACAATTAAACATAATAAGTAAATTAGAAAGACAATTAAAAACCTTAATTTAAAGAGATATTCAAACTTTCTTAAAGTGAATATATGAAATCTTTTAACTTACATTTAATGTCTAGCGACTAAAATTTAATGTTATTCAGTGTCATATACATAAATATATATACATATATATATATATATATATATATATATATATATATATATATATATATATATAAAACTATTTGTATGCACTGCTGAAACTGCAAAACTAAAGTAAATCCAATGCGTAGGTTAGAGACCCTTTTGGGGTTTCTTAGAATGGAAAAAGCCACGCAGACACCAGGTTAAATTGATTTGAGCGCTTTCGTTCGCACTTTTATTACAAAGCTTAAGAACTTCTTCAGAAATCAATAACATAAGTGCATTCCATCTTAGCTATAAATACAGTGGATGATGTCATGTGTGACATGTGTAGTGGGGGAGGTACTTTATGGGGTAGGTACCAGGGAGGGAGGAGGTAACCTTTATGTGTTACCTGATCCATTTCAGTACACATTTTATGTTAAGGCTGCCATTCAGACCAGGGTGGTTGTCGGCTCCTAATTTAATTTGCCACCTGAGTTCTTTCACTTCTAGTGGGGTGCTGGACTCGTCACTGAAGCTGGAGACCTTGTCCAGGACTAGGAAGGTGAACTTAGTGGGTTTTTTGCAGTGTACTGCATGTTTAGCTAGGGCGTTGTTGTTGTCTGCTCTCCTAATAGCTTGGTAGTGTTCCTTAACCCTATCGCTGAGTTTCCTGGTGGTCATACCCACGTAGAAGCATGGGCAATAGGTGCACCTGCTGAGGTAGACTACCTGAGTGGAGTTGCAGTCAAAGTGGCCCTGTAAATAGATAGGTTTGTTGTTACCTATCACTATTTTGTCCACTGTGCTTATATGTTGACAGCAAATGCATTGACCGCAGGGGTGGGTGCCCTGCAACTCGCCCTCTTTGTAGGGGCTGGGTTTTCTCTTTTCAAACAGAGTTTTGAGTGAGTGACACTTCTTGTGGGTAAAGGCAGGTGTGTCACCTAGGGTCTTGTTGAGGTCTGCATTGCTGATTAGAATGTCCCAGTTTTGGGTCAGGGTATTTTTTATCATATTGCCATCTGTTGAGATGGGTATGGGGAACCTGGGTAGGGGTTCCTCTTTTTGTTTGCTGTGTTCGAAATTCCCATATATAAGGATCGGTAGGTGCCTGGAGTGTCTGTGTTCAGTCACTAACTGGGCTACTTTGTTAACCAGGGAGGGTGGCCTAATGGTTAAGGTGTTTGCGTTGCAAACACAAGAGGCAGGGTTTGAGTCTCACTAGGGATAATTAGCTAGGCTTACAGTGGCTCGCAAGGGCAGTTAGCCTAGTACTAACCTGTGAACCTGTGAACTTTGGGGTAGTTCTTTTCTAGGAACATTTGTTTGAGCTGTAGGCTCTTTGTAAGGAATTGTTCGTCGCTGCTGACCATTCTGCTGAGTCTGACGAACTGTCCTTTGATTACATTCTTTTTCATGAAGTTGGGGTGCAAGCTACTGTAATCAAGAAAGTTGTTCCTGTGGGTGGGTTTTCTGTAGATGTTGGAGGAGAAGGTGCCTTCCTCTGGGTTGAAGCTGAGTTCAATGTCGAGAAAATTGGCCCTGTAGCCTCTATCCCCTATAGTAAAGTTCAAAAAGGGAATGCTGTTGGTGAGTTCTGTCAGGAAGGAGTCTAGTTCGTGGTGGGTACCATTCCAGAGGAAAAAGAGGTCATCAATGTACCTTTTGTACATGCTGACTTTGTTAAACCCTCTTAGGTGGGTCAGGGTGTCTTCTTCCCAGCTACAGAGTACTAGATTAGCATAGGAAGGGGCCATTTTGGCTCCCATGGCAACACCTTTTAGTTGTTTGTAGATGGCGTCATTGAATTCAAAATAGTTGTTGTCTAGGACTAGTTTGAGCAGTAGGCACAGGGTGTCTGCCCTTTCATGTGCCATGTGCCTATGTGTCACTAGGTAGCGCTTTACCAGCTGGATCCCTTCTTTGTGCGGGATGCTGGGGTATAGTGCTGTGATATCTAAGGTAACCAGGAGGAAAGGGGTGCTGGCATTGTCGTTTTGGATCTTGTGTATTTCTTTTAAGAAATCCCAAGAGTCTCTGAGGTAGAACCTGGAACTCTGGACGAGTGGGTTGAAGTAGAAGTCAAGTAGTTCAGAGATGAACTCTGTCTTGGTTCTTTTGGACGAGACTATGTGTCTCATTGGTGGGTCTGTCTGGTTTTTGTGAATTTTGGGTATTCCAAAGAGACGTCCTACAGTGGGGGAGTCTACTGACATGAAGTCTAGTTCCTCCTCAGAAATTTTTTGTTGGTAGGCTAATAGGAGCAGGGTGGATTCAATGGTTTTGAATCTTTGAAGGACTTCTGTTTTGGCTATCTTACGGTAGCCTTCTACATCTGCTAGGACATTCTCCATTTTACCAATGTAGTCTTCTTTGGACATGACCACTACTCCTGCCCCTTTGTCCGCCTTGAGAATCATAAGATGCTCGCTTTGGCAGAGTTGGTATAGGGCTGTCTTTTCTTTGGGGTTGAGGTTGCTCTTGGCCTGGGGGTGTGGTTTTCGAAGAAGAGTCCTGATTTCGGACTCGCACACTTTTGAATAAACACTGATGTGTGCATTCAAAGTGGGGTTAATGGTGCTCTTTCTTTTGAGAATTGGAGGTCCACTGTAACTGCCCTGACTGGATTGGGTGGATTCAGTAGTGTCAGACCCCTGGGTTTCTACTAGGTTCTCATTAGAGTGGTGCCTAGTATGTGTGCTTGTTGGCGGAGTGGTGGTGGGAGGGGGTGATGTGTCACCCTGGTTTCCGGAGTTGTTATTCTCTGTGGTAGTCTCAATGGAGACTGCCTGAAGGGTATCACCACTTTCGGTGCGGGTTTTGGACTGTACACTGGTGCGGGTACTTGTTCTGGTGGAGTTAGTGGTAGTACTCTGGCTGTATAAGTCAGAGGTCACTCCAGGCAGGCCGGGCAGTTTGGCTGTATTGGCTGTGGCCGAGCCAGTGGTGGCAGTGGTAGTGCTTGGAGGGAGCTTGGGGGGACTGTTTTTACCTGGTACTGACCTGGGGGAATAGTTGTGTGCAAGCATAGGTTTGGGAGAAACACAATCTGTACCATTGGACGCTTTCTTATTAACTTTAACTGAATCAGTGACATATGAGGCATTTTTACCAACTTTAACAGAACATGCAGCTACTGTGTTTAACTTAGAAGTGGAAGGAAGACAATAAGAAACAAACTTAGTAACATTGGTAACATTGTTAACATTGGAAGCTCTATTGTCAGTCATATCTAAAGTAGCAGTAACTGAATTAGTGTGGACTGTAGTTGAATCAG
>NC_056741.1:1344966130-1344973630 GCF_019279795.1 Protopterus annectens | reverse complement strand
AGGGTGTTATGAGGGATCTCCGCTTTTTACTGAGGATGAGCAGGGAGTTCCTCCAATCATGAGATTTTACTCTTTTTGCAACAGTTTCTTTCTTCTGTTGTAGAGTTTGTTTATGGCAGGGGACCACCAGACTGGCTTCTTTTTTGGAGGATAGCATCTTGGTTCTGACCCAACAGGGGAAATCAGAGCAGAGACTCCAGGAGCTGTGATACCAAGGGGAATACTGCACTCCGACACACTCGGAGCTGACAGCACCCCCTCGGATCCAGCCCAGAGGCTACGGCTCAGAGAGCTCGGATTAGACACGCTCAAGGCAATGGCCGGCACCGGGGTACAAATTACCATCAGCGCCAACCCCTTGACCCAGAGGGTCTTCTGATCCAAGGGCTCCAAAACCAATGGCTGGATCGGAGAAGGAGTGATCGGACTAAAGAAAGGCTGGGAGCTCCCCCTCCAGAGGGAGAGAGGACTGGCAAGACCGCTTTCCCTCTGGAGGGGAGGGAAAGAGGGCTGGCAAGACCATCTGAATTTGGGTGCGGATAAACCTCCGCATCATCTTATCCATCTCTGCTTCATCGAGGCTCTGGGTGGAGCGGAAGGACAAAGCCACAGACACCGGTCTGGAGTGCTGGTGAGATGAAGCCCGTACAGGCGACCGGATCTGGGATTCCTCAGGCACTGGGGAGAACCTGTGAGAACAGAGCCAGGGAGAACCAGGTCTGGTTTCTGGCCTAACCTTCAGTGGCAGGCCGGCCGGAGCTAAGCGGTCGGGAGACCACTTCCTCAGCCTGTCCTTCTTTGACTTCTCCCCTTCCCCAAACCTCTTGGCAGGAGTTTGAGTCCCAGAGACCAGCGAAGAGATATAAGCTGCTGTCTGCACCTGAAGTGGGGGGCATAGGGCTACAGTTCCCGAAGAGGGAAGCAGGCCCTTGAGAATGAGTTTATCCCTCCTGTCCTTCAGTGCCCTGAGATTAAACCCGGCACAGATAGGACAGGAGGTTTTGTAGGAGGGCCACCCCCAACACACTACTCACAGTGTGTGACCATCGGCCGGGGAAAGTTTATGGCCACACACTGTGCACTTTCTGAAACCTAGTTTAGTGGTTTCAGCCATGTCCCTAAACAGACCCAGAACACACGCGCAAACATACATACACGCACACATACACACGCGCACAAACACGCACGCACACCAGCACTAAAGGCAGAAGAGGGCAGATGGAAAGAGAAATTTTTTTTTTTTTAAATTTCAGACGACTGTGCGCGGAGGAAAGAAAGTAAAGCTAAGAGGGAAGTAAAGAGCACAAAAATGCACTCAGAAAACCAACGCCTACCCAAGACCTCGGACCACGATGCTTGCTTTTCCAGTGGCAAACGAAATCTGAAGGGAAGAAGGAGACAGGGGGTATTATGGGTAAGGGGAAGAGCTTGGAGCTCAGATCAGATGCTGGATATGCGGCCATGTCAGATCCAATACGGATCCATAACACACAGGTCCCACAGGTTAAAAACAAATTAAGTCAACTACTTCAGATCAAAAAATTCAAGTATAACAATGTTTCATTTTGGTAAACTTTAACCAATAAAAAAACCCAACATACTCACTTAGGAAGAGTAACAAAGAAGACATTACAAAAAAAAAAACTTGGACTAAATTAGCCCCAACCACAAACACAAAGAACCACCTGACATCTGGAATAAGATCTCATCGGACACTGGAAATATTCAATGGAAGACTGAAACATCTTCAGCAACAGACAGAATATTTGTATTTGTGATGTTGGATACATGCTCCAGATTACAGATGGCAACTTCCAATCTTGCATAAATGGTGCATGACACACTGTTCAGAAACAACACATGGTAAATAAATGATTTAGAATTTTGGAAACCGGTAGATATGCAGTCTTATTTAACTTTTAATAGCTTTCACATACCTCTTTGGACTACATCCCAGTCTACTCTACAGGATTACTTACTGTTCTGTTATGTACTTTACTGGTTTATTTCTGCATTGTTTTGCTGCTCACTTTTTCTCTGCATTCTACACATGTTCATCTAGAGCCTAGATCATGGCTGAAAGCAGTCAAAAGACTAGTCCACCTACACTGCTATCAAAATGCAATAAATAAAATAAAAATAAATGCACTTCCCCTTAACATTCAGAAGATTTACTGATTTATTACGCTTACCGGGGGGATCTTCACTTTATTCTTACATTTTTTTTTTACCTATGGTTGTTGACCTCCGAGTCCACTACTGCCAGCCCAGCTCCCTTACCCCCTATCCCCATCCATGAACTCTGACAGCCACACAGTGTGAGCCACGCTATTAGGGCCTCCTTTCTGGGACAACCTATATACAATGGTACCCCAATTCCCACGTTAAGTTTTAAGTGCATCATTCAAAGAGGTGCCGAGGGGGAAACAAGTTTGGGTGAGAAGCTGTCAAACTACAGCTTGCAAGGTTTCTCATTAGGATTTACCCCACCAGAATAATGCTATTTCCACAGGATGGATGGGCAGTGAGGAGTGGCCTGTGTGGACACTGCTTGCCTTCACTCCAGTCTGGCGACAGTCCATATCTGTACCTCCAAAAGGGCTTGATAATCTGCCCACACCAGCAAGCTCCCTCCTCACAGGATGGGCACGTCCATCCTCCCTGGCAGCTAATCAAACTAGAATTATCTGGGAAATAATCGGGACTTCAACCATCTATGTCACTAGGACTGGTGAACTTTCACTTCATGGACTGACGGTCCCATTTCTTATCCATGACTAATTGTACTACACTGCCAACAAAACCACAGCAGCAAAAAACAGGAAAATGGCAGTTAGCCGGGGGGGGAGTGACTGAAACAGTTAATTACAAGAAACTCATTCAGCAAAACAAAAAGGAAGGAATTAAAAAAAAAAAAAAAAAAGGCCAAAAAGGAAGTGAATGTTCTAAGCATTATGGAAATCAAACCAAAGCTGGAGCATAATTTCATTTTCAAAACTAGATATATGAAACTTTTAGTCTTGGGCTGTTGATCAGTGCAACCAGACATATGTTGGCTTCATAGACATGGAAAGGGTCCTTGGGCACTGTAGCCAAGGAAAGTATTAGATGACAAGTCCTGACCTTTGTAGTCTTACTGGTGAAAAAGATGAAACTCCCAAATGACAAGTCAGGCTTGTTCAGGAATGAATGAGTTTAAGCTGCTGCGATCCAGTATTGACTTAAAGCCTCCATTTGAAAACAAAAACACCCAAATTCTTTCCAGTCAAGTAGGATATCTGGGTTGGTTCTTTTCTGCTGGAAAGTGAATACCTCTTTCTTTGCTAAATGTATATGATGGAGGCGGAAATCTGGCAAGTACACAGAAACCAGAGAAATTTGAAACAGAAAGGGACCTTCATACCCTCCCCAATGGATATTATTGCTTTCACCCATCAGTCCTTGGTAATGACTCACCAGGCAGAATGCCTCCAAACTTGGAAAAATGGGCAAAGTTTCAGGAGTGCTATTGCCAACCCACAGGGTATTAGTGGCCAATGACAAGAGCTAGGGAACTTGCAACCTTGAAGGAAATTGCCAGGTAGCATCTTGCTGAAGCTTCAACACCAAAATCATAACTGGACCTTTTCCTCCAGAATGCAAAAAAAAATGCTAAGCAAGCCAAAACCAGCACTCATAGCAGTACGGAGTTTGACCAGTTTCATTACTTTTTTTTAAGGTATTCATGTTTTCCTTTCCCAAACAAGTGAGGGGTAGAAAATGAAGTCAAGAAAAGCTCAGTCATTTCAATGTCCTTGATAAAGTCAGCAACAGTCTTAAGCCATGACTGCCAGCAGATGGCAATGTCAGATCCAACAGTTCTGGCATCTCCTTCAGCTACCCTGTACAACACAAAGACCAGCAGCTTACTCATGCTGCAGGAGGCAATGGCATAGATTAGTATTTTTTTCTTTTAAAGGTCATTCAAGCACTCTGTCCAATATCTGGATATTTCACTAGGTCAATTTTTACTGAAAATATAAAACAATACAATATATATATATATATATATATATATATATATATATATATATATATATATATATATATACATACACAAGGCACATAGCACCCTTGGGGATAAAGGGGTGAACATAGAATTCTATTTTCCAAACATGCCCAGGAGTCTTGACTTTGTCAAGAGAATAGAGTGCAGGGCTCTGTGGCGTAAAGTCTTATTGAAGATCACTGCAGAAAATTGATCAGATTTATGGGTTTCTACCCAGAAAACCCACTCCCAAGAGGAGGTAGAGGAGTATAATCAAGCCCTTCTAAAGACCGAGTTACCATACGTGGGTTCTCACAGACAGTTTTGGTGGTGTTTTTAGAACTCAAGAGGGAGAAACCACCTAATTTATTGGAGAAAACTGGCAAAGATACTAAGGTATTACAAATAACCAGAAAGGGAAAGATGATAGAAGGGGAAGATGCCAAGAATTTATTTGGACTGCAAGTTAGAGATTGCCTTCCCTATCAAGGAGTACAGGCAAAGAGAAAGAAATGGGGGAGGGGGTCCAAAATGAAAGACCAGCACCGGTAGAGTTTTTTGTAGAATCTAGAACAGAACCTGCCATTTAAAAGAGGAATAATTAGTACAGCATATAAAATACTGCATGATAACTATAAGAATCAGAGGAGGTTAGAAAGGATGGGAAAGAGAGGTTGGATAAGCAATTTGCAAAGAAATAATCGGAGGATATATGTATGTCTCCCAAATATGCAACAAAATCTTTAAGACTTAGCATTTTTGCTAGCAAATGTTTACATAAATATTTTTAATATTTTTAAACCCAAAGTAGACTCCAGACAATTTTTCCTCAGGTAGATAGCAAATGTTGGAGGTGTGGCAGGAAGAAAGAAGTAATTGGGAACATATTTTCTGTGAGTGCAGTGAGTTGGTTGACTTGAAGGATTCCCTGTGGGATGCACCATCGGAGATGCTGGGTGTGCAGATTGGTGTGACAAGGGAGATGATTTTTTTCTGATACAGAAACAGAATTGCCTAGACATGGTAAGGCCTTGCTGTCTCCAATTATGGTGGCTACCAAAAAAGCAATTACTAAAAAATGGAAATCAAAATCTAAACTAACTATATTAGTAGTAGTGACTACAGTAAGAGAGATAAAACAACTGAAACTGAGAGCTTTAGAAAAAGGTAGGAGCAAACTATATAGAAAAAATGGGACTTGAAGGAACAATACATACGGGGAGGAATGAGGTTTGAAAGAAGGCAGGACTTAAATGAGCTATGTAATGTTTGAAAATGATTAGGTAGATAAGTGATGTATAATGTTTGCAGCTGGCAGTGTGTCAGTATGGTTTGTGATGTAAAATGCTTGCAACTAGAAATGTGTCAGTGCGTTTGTTTTCATTTATATAAATGTATAACTGCTTACGCTGTGATTTTTTTAAAGTAGAAACCTCTTTTGTAATAAAGGGGGCAGGAACTGAATAATTAATGTTGCTTACGTTATAGGATATACAACATAATGTTTGTTCATTTTAACTTAATACAGTTTGATTACTTTTATATAAATGTAAATGTGCCCACGCCACAAGTAATAATTCAATAAAGGTGTTAAAAAAATAAATACATCCCCACTGCAACTAAAATCAAATCCACTAAAGCTGATCAAGGAGAACAAATGTCCAAAAGATTGCCAGTACCCTGGTACAAAAGGGACACAAAGCAGAGAGACATCTACCTTGACCTCGTGCAGCTTTGTCCTAAAGATAGTCAAGGCAGAAAATGTAGTCCTCTGTGCATCTAGTACCAACGTGACTAGTTGAACAGCAATGAAAAGACCACATAAAATGTGCAACATGCAACAAAACTGCTTGACAGACAAGCTACCCATAGATTTACCAGTATCTTCATTACAGGTTCAGAGATAGTAAGTAATACTAAATGAAAAGAAACCAGCCAACTGGAAAAGAGAAATAATGAGTTGTTAAGAGAGTTCATCTTAATTCTTGGAAGGAAAGAAATAAGAAGAGAAGAAAACGATCCCTATAAATAAAATACTTAACCACTTACTATTTAGGCTTTGGTAAAAAAGGTGTTGATCCATATGGTTTACCAGAGTACTGTGTTTGAAATTAAAGACATGCCCCGGGATTCATGAAGCTTGCGCCATGCGCTAGAGTAGCGTCGGCGATCTAGTGCCAAATTTGGCCGAGCGATTCAGGTAAGAGCTGTTTCCAAGTGCACTACCAGCATACGCCAGAGCTGCACAGCTCATGGCACTTGTATGCTAATTAACCCATGTACAGCAGTGTAGCATGCAAATGAAGGTATATAGCGATTCATGAAGTGGTGCAGGCATAGCGTAAGCATGCAGAAATGTAAACCAAAGAAAAACTGTTTACATTTTTTCAAACAGAACATCGGAGCCATGAAAGCGGACCAAATTTACATATTACAATGTTAACATATGCCAATGGCTAAATATACAGCCAATGGCATAAAAAAACATGCACAACACATAAAAAACAACATTTAATGTCATGGCCACACTAACGCAAAGTACAACCGTAGTGCATGGGTGCGCAAACGGGAACACAAGGAAAATATATTTAGATGTCATAAAACTGCAATGTAACACAAATCATGATTTCACCATAATAGTCAATGGTATGCATGCTACACCACAACCAAGGCGCAAGGGTTGCTAAGGGTCTGTGACAGTGTTCCGCACGGTAACTAGGAATTAGTAGTCAATGCCATGCAAATGAGTCAAGTGATACTGAATCACAAAATGTCCCACCAGCGTAAGGATGACCACACGGTGCAGCGGTACAACACCGAGGAGTGGCCTGGAGGTAAACATGACATCATGAGAGATGTGTGCCGCCGCAGCTGTAAGCACATTGGAGCATTGGTAATCCGGGTTGCCTGTTGCTAAGCAAAGCTGCAGGATGGGGGTGTGTACCTAGCCATAGCTATGCTTAGCTGAGAGCACACAAGGTGACCGAAAGTGCATATGAACGTGGATGAAAACGCGCTCAAAAGCCGGAAACCGGGCACGCAACTTAGGTGAAACAGGAAGGTTACGGGAAGACAATAAGGAAATGCTGCAGCATGGTAACTGGAGTACAAATGAGTAATTAACACCTAGAAACTCACAGTGGGCCATAGACAACAGCTAACAAGGCTGCTAGCAGCTACCTGCAGAACTTGAAAGGGGAGGTGCCGTACAGCAAAGAAAAGAGAACTGTCACAGCAGAACACAGAAAACGTGCTGTAGATCAGTTACATAACACATTTCCCAACACTATCCTGGGTTCTGGAAGCACAAAACAAGAAAGGCGGCAGCTTGATGCATGCCTCACAATGGGAGGTGAATCGGGTTGAAAATAGAAGAAAAGGGCAATAAATGAATCACGGTAGACAAACGTAAGTCAACACCAAAGGCCCCACAATAGCAGTACCTGCTGTAAAACCAATAATGACGATACCCT
>NC_056741.1:1344918630-1344961130 GCF_019279795.1 Protopterus annectens | reverse complement strand
AACATACCTTGTCAGACACACACTAAAATGGCCCTAAGTGAAATAGTGGCTGTTATACAATGGAACAGCTGTTGATGGAATAGGGTTTGTTTGCACTAAGCCCATTTCAGAGGGTTGTGCATACACCAGGATGTGTTAGCAATTAGTGAGTAACAGCACAGTATGCTACACTTGTACACCAAATCAAGGATGTCTGGTGAGCACACTGTACACCACATAACAGTTCATGCATAGCCATACGGCCTTGAGCTGGCCAAACATCCTTGCCAGACTTAAACATCTGCAGAAGTATCTGGTACAAACAAACCCTGCATAAGTAGCACTGTTCCGAAATATAACAGCTGCACTCACATGTAGAACTAAATCGTCTAGCCATTACACACAGTCCACGGGAGTCACGAAGCAAATATCTCTGTGTGTCTCCATATAGCTGTTGAAATATATCGCAACAACAACATCTAGGCCATCTCCCTCGAAAGTAAGGCAAACTGACAACCCCTAAAAGGAGTACTCACTTGTACACCACCGTTGCCATGGTATCTGCTAATGGAGTAGCTGCACATCTGATGTGTATCCAATTACTTTGGAACAGCAATTGGTGGACAGGATACCATGTTACCGATATGCAACTAGAAAAGGATGTGTCATCACACAATCAAACCATCTGTATATACCAACGGAACACTACAAATAACACTGAAACACAAACCGAAAAGGATTGAATCAACTGTCAATGACACGTCTGGTTACTAATAAGATATGTAGAACAGTATGTCTGTGTATGTAGTACTATTCTGTAGTATTTAAAGTGCACACAATCCATATAGTGGAAAAAGTTATCTTGTTGTGATGTATTGTTGAGCATAGTCACGCTTGTATTATGTGTGTGTACTGCTGTAGGTCACAAGGCAAACACCGCATACACCACAAGGGATGCTATATAAGGGCTTTGAACAGAAATACTCCTCACCAGCCGACGTCAGTGGCTGGGTTGGTCCAACAAGTATGTGCTATAATAAGAAGTTATGTTCTTACCATAACGTTCCATGTTAGTTGTCTTCTTCTCGCCTTCTTTCTTGCTGGATGGGGTTCAAGCAGATCCTCGGCTCTGACTCGGCCTATACTATAGCTCGAGAGCTATTTTTACCGTCTCGAGGCAGCCCTATAACCCACAATACCATGCGCTAACTCCCCAGATCTCGTTTGGAAGCCAAGACATAGTATAAATATAATTTCATAATATCATAATCCTCATTTGTAAGTACGGGCTCCCTGCTAATAACATTAAGGATACTGGGAAACCGTAACATGTTATATCTCCAGAAATGGAAGGACTCAGAGACCTGAAGTCTATCCAGGCTAGGGGGCAGGAGGGAGGGACGCAAGAAAGAAGGCAAGAAGAAGACAACTAACATGGAACGTTATGGTAAGAACATAACTTCTTAATATTAAGTTGTCATTCTCGCCTTCATTCTTGCTGGATGGGACAGCGTCCCTAGCATGTTAGTCCTGGGTGGCTCAATGGAACAGACTCCTGAGTACGGTGGAACCAAAGTCAGCTCTATTTCTGGAGGCTATATCAAGTTTGTAATGGGCAATAAAGGTATGTTTGGAAACCCATGTAGCTGCTGCACATATGGCATCTAGTGGTAACCTTGCTTGAAAGGCTGTTGATGTTGATAGTGTCCTAGTTGAATGAGCTTTAGGCCTAGACGGAAGTTGCCTGTGTCCCAACTCATAGACAAAGTTAATAATAGATGTCAACCATCTGGAAAGAGTAACCTTCGATACCGGAAGCCCTTTCTTTCCTGCAGCATAAGAGAGAAAGAGCTTGTCTGACTTTGAGTTGTTTTGTCCTGTCTAGATAATACCGTAATTGGCGATGAACATCTAATGAATGTAATTTCTGTTCAGCCCTGTTGGCATAGTCTGGGAAGAAGACAGGCAAGTCAATGGAGTGGTTTAGATTTGTTTCCGAGGACACTTTCGGTAGGAAGGAAGGGTTTGTTCTGAGAGTTACCCTGTCTTTGTGAAAGACCAAATAAGGGGGACGGACCGACAAAGCTTGAAGTTCCGATACCCTTCTGGCAGATGTTATGGCTACTAAAAACAGAGTTTTCCAAGAAAGAAGCTTGAGGGAGCAAGAAGCTGCAGGTTCAGAGAGAGGCAGAATCAATGAGGTTAGAACTAAATTCAAATCCCATTGTGGAGGTGGATCTTTAACTGGAGGTCTAAGCAAAAAGATGCCCTTGAGGAAGGCTTTACAAAGTTTGTGGGACATAATATTTGCTTCTGAGAGCCCAACATGAAAATTAGCAATGGCCGCTAATTGTACCCTGATAGTGGCCGACGATAACCCTGAATGAAAAAGCTCCGCCAGAAAATCTAGAACCTTATGAATGGGTGCATGGAAAGGATCTAGGGACTTAGTTTGTGCCCAATGCGAAAAACGCTTCCATTTACTTGCATACGTCTTCCTAGTATTGGACTTATGGGAAGCTAGAATGATATCACTAACAGGAGGAGAAATAAGGGGAAGCCTGGCTAAGGCTGGAAGTGGAGCAACCAAGCTGTGAGGTTGAGGGAATGAAGAGACTGATGCAGCTTGCCCGTGAGATGGGTCAACAGATCCAGAAGGGGTTCCAGATGCCAAGGCTGTTCCATTAGGTAACTGTGCAGAAACGGAAACCATACTTGTCGAGGCCAAAACGGGGCAATGAGGATCATTTTGGATCTCAATGCGGTTGCTTTCTGAATTAATTGCGGGATCAATGGCAAGGGAGGAAAGGCATATAGAAGACCATGGGGCCAAACGTGAACGAGAGCATCTCTTGGGGGATGGCCTGGTAGAGGAGTGTGAAGAAGTCGAGGCACTTGCTGTTTTGAGGAGTTGCGAAAAGATCGCAGCAAGGCTGGCCCCACTTCTGAAATATTCTGTCTGCTACCGCTTGATTTAGAGACCACTCGTGAGGCATGAGGATAGTTCTGCTCAATCTGTCCGCTATGACGTTGGACTTCCGGGGGATGTGCGTTGCTATCAGAAACCGTTGAGAGGAAATCGCCCATTGCCAAAGTCTGAGTGCTTCTCGACATAGGGGGTAGGACTTTGTTCCGCCCTGCTTGTTTATGTACCACACTACAGACATACTGTCCGTTTGAATTGCTATAGTCCCTGTGGGAAGAGAGCTCTGAAGGGCTTGCAACGTCAAAAGCACCGCCCTCATCTCCAGAACATTTATGTGCAGGTGGCATTCTGATTGTTGCCATGTGCCCTGGACCGTCCTGCCCTGATAATGCCCCCCCCCACCCGATCAGGGAGGCATCCGTTGTCACCGTGGCAACTGGGGGGGGGGAGAACAAAGGGTCTGCCCTGAAAAAGCTGAGGGGAAACCATCCACCAGGAGAGATGATTCTTGCAAGAAGGGGTTATCAAAATATTGTGAGTCATTGGTAGCTGTTGAAAGGACCACTGAGAAAACAGCATCCACTGAAGGAGCCTCATGCGGAAGCGGGCTAATGGGAGTAGAAGAATCGCCGCTGCCATGAGGCCTAACGCTTTCAATACTAGCTTGACTTGAACTCTGTTGGGCTGAAACAGGGACTGAACATTCCGCCTTATGTCTGACACTCTCTGAGGTGGTAATGTTGCAGACATTTCTGTGGTGTTTAATACGGTGCCTATAAAGTTTATACACTGACAAGGCGACAAGGAGGACTTTGCAAAATTTATAGAAATACCTAGACTGTTGCAAAGTTGAATAGTGTAATCCCTGGCCATTATAAGATGCTGCTTGGTGGTAGCGGAAATGAGCCAGTCGTCTAGATATGGAAGCACCTGGAATCCTTTTTGTCTCAGGTGAGCCATGACCACTGCCAAGCATTTGGTGAACACCCAGGGGACTGTGGTGAGACCAAAGGGCAGGGTTCTGAATTGATAATGACTGGCTCCCAGCCGGAAGCGGAGAAACCTCCTGGAACGCCTGTGTATCTTTATATGATAGTACACATCCTAGAGGTCTAAGGAGCACATCCAGTTGTCTCTGCCCAAAAAGGGTAGAATGGACTGCAGTGTTACCATCCGAAATTTTGTCTTTTGTACAGAGTTGTTCAATCTGCTGAGGTCCAAAATGTGTCTCCAGTCTTTTTTGGTACCAAAAAGAATCTGGAGTAGATTCCGGATCCTAGCTGATCTGCTGGGACAGCCTGGATGACTCTTTTTGTTAACAGCTTTTTTATTTCTAGCTGAGCCTGACCCCTTTGTGCGGGTGGTACGTCTGGTAGGGGTCTTGGCGGTTGTACCAAAGGGGAAGTGAAGGGAATTTTGTAACCCTCGGATATGATCTTCTGTAACCATGTGTCTTGGGAGAGGGATTGCCAGGCTTCCGGGTACAGAGATAATCTTCCCCCGACTGCCTCCGAAGGCAGACAGTTGGGCAGCTTCTCAGGGATGCTGAAAGGGCTGGTCAGGGAAAGATTCCCTGGAACCCTGGTTCTGTGGACCCCCTCTGCCCCTAGGGCGGCGTCTGTTATTATTCCCCCCTCTGCCTCTAGGGGGAAATTCACCACGTGCGGCAGGCGCGACTCCCTGTGGTTTGTGGAACCACATCTTTCCACCTCTCTGTCCCTTAGGATAAGGTCTAGAAGGTGTGGAAAAATGGACTTCCACGGCAGAGAGTGTCTTACCATCTTGCTCGCATCTGGTGAGGGTATTCTTCACCTGAGGTCCAAACAATTCTGAACCATTAAAGGGGGTGTTGGTGAAGGACGTCTTGAAGGGATCGGCAAAGTTACAGAGTCGCATCCAAGCATGACGTCTCAACGCAACACCTGTGCCAGCGGCCGTACTCGCTCCATCGGCTGCGTAAGAGATAAGCCGCATGGAGGAGTTAATAATGGAGTTCGGGGTGGCCAGCTGGGAGTTTATCTTGTCCTGATACCCCGCAGCAGAAGGATCCTGTACCGTTTCACCCAGCTCTTTTGAGCAGGTCTCTCTGAAGGCGGGTGAAATGACAAATAGTTCAGCAATCGCATAGTAAAGGTCGCTGAAGCAAATGTCCGCTTGCCGTACCTGTCCATGATCCTGGACTCTTTGTTAGGAGGATGAACAGGTACAGAAGGATCAGCCAATTCCTTCTTAGTGGCTGCTGCTACCACCATAGCATCAACTGAAACGCCTTTGGTGAGAAAGGACTTGCCCTCTGGTGCAGAAATAAATTTAGAAGGCCTCCTAGGGGTAGGTTCCATTGAGTCAGGAGCTGCCCACGCCTTTCTAGCCACTACCTCCATTAGTGGGTCAAAAGGGGGAGACACCCAGGAAGTGGAAGGGCGAGATCCAAAAGCGTCAAGGCAAACCGACTCGTCCTCGAAAGGTTTGAGAGTGGACCAATTTCCCCTCTGTTTTAGGATCTCTAGGATATCTGAGAAAGAAGATGCAGATTCTCCAATAAACACCACTCGTACACAGGATGATGAGAATAATTTATTACACAAGAGTGGATCACTGGTTTAGCGCTTTCAACTGGGAAATCCAGTCTTCCTCAGAACAATGTAATGATACATATCCAGAGTTTAAATAGTATCAAACCTTAATCCATTTAAAAAACCCGCCAAAATCTTTAAAGCTATACAAGCCTATTTACTTCAAACACATATATATAATACAAGTCCAAACTGTATACGAAATCATGAAATCTTATGAGTGATGTTAAAAATGAAATTAATTACCTTTATACTAGTAAAAACACTTGTATGTGAGAAACCTATCTTGTAAAGGAATTAAAATGCACTGTACAGACACATTTTAGAAAGAGGGAATGAACATGGATTTCAATTTGCCATTATTGATCAGGTGAAGTGTACACCATATGGAGGAAATTGGAAAATGATCCTGGCATCTTACGAAAGTAGATGGCAGATGTACACAGATGCCACCAGATTGCCAGGTCTCAATGATTTTATCAGTATTAAACCTATTTTAGCTCTTTCACAATAATCAAATTATATTACATTTTCAAACTCATCTACAACTTATATTTAGAATTTATCATTATGTATTAAGTAGTATTTCATTCATTATATGTATTTATTCTATTTATTATATATATTTATTATAAGACTATTTTCTAACTTTTGTAATATTTTTATACAGTTTTTAAGCATATATTACTATTGGATAGTTTTGCATTTAATGTTTAGGACAGTTTTTAGGAACCTATTAGAAATAAATACATATGACTATATAATTATTTAGATTATATTTAAAGTGTAGATGTTTTGTCAGATTCTGTTTGATTAGTTATATTTATAAATGTACACAGTTAATTCCTTTACAAGATAGGTTTCTCACATATAAGTGTTTTTACTAGTATAAAGGTAATTAATTTCATTTTTAACATCACTCATAAGATTTCATGAATTCGTATACAGTTTGGACTTATATTATATATATGTGTTTGAAGTAAATAGGCTTGTATAGCTTTAAAGATTTTGGCGGGTTTTTTAAATGGATTAAGGTTTGATACTACTTAAACTCTGGATATGTATCATTACATTGTTCTGAGGAAGACTGGATTTCCCAGTTGAAAGCGCTAAACCAGTGATCCACTCTTGTGTTGTGTAATAAATTATTCTCATCATCCTGTGTACGAGCGGTGTTTATTGGAGAATCTGCATCTTCTTGCTTCTACAGTTGGTGTTTTATCGTGTTTGAATGTCTGAGAAAGAGACATCCTCAGAGGGGGATCTGGGGGAACCCTCAGACTCATCCAAGTCGGTGTCTGACATGACAGACTCGGGGGAGTATATGTGCTTCCTCTTGCGCTTTCTTTTCCTAGGGGGTTCCCCTGAAACTTCAGGGGAGCCCTCGGAAGAGGAGGAGACACCCAAGGTGGGTACCCTATGCTTCGGATCTCTGCTGTCAGATATAGGAGGGTGGCCAGAGACCATAACAGGCACTGTAGAGGGAGGAGCTGCAGAACTTAACCTTGGAGTGGACACTGGGTCCAGCACGCTCCTCATCACCTCGAAGGCTCCCCTATCAGATACCAAAGTTAGTCCCGGCTCCGAAGAGACCGGAACCGCCCCCGGCACCGACAGAGAAGGCTCCGAGAATGATGTCGGGGCCGAACTAACCAGAGCCGAAGCTCAGAGAGGGAGAGCGGGGTCGGACAAGGGTCCGATGCCACTCGCCCCCTCTGAGCCGACCATGGAGTCCCGGCACCCGGACCTCTCCACGGACGGAACCAATGAAGAGGTCGGAGCCAATGACACTGGAGCCGAAGGTCGTAGTATCGGCTCAGACGTGGGTAAGGTTACGGTTCCGACAAACTCCGGCTCCGAACTCGAGAGGTGAGTCAGAGGAGGAATCGATGGCGGTACCGAAGGAGCCACAGTCTGGTGAGATGGGCTCTGGAGCATTTGGGCTAGTGCCTGAGATTTTATGAGCCTACTGACCACCCTTTCGATGTCGTGATCGGAGAGCCTGGATGACCTAGATGAGTGAGTCCTATGACTCCGCTCCGATAGGAGAGGGGATCTCGGAGCCAATCGGACGGAGTCTATCCAGGGGGATCTAGAGCGCTTGCGCGCTGCGGTCGGGTCCGATGCTGGTTTCGGAGCGGATACCAGTTTACCCACCTCGATCCGGATGGAACCGATGTCGGAGCCATCTCGATAACGCCAGCCCTCGACTCAGAAGCTGGAGCAAAGGGTTTGGCGGTTTTTGAAGACTTCCCAGAGTCAGACTTGGACGGGGAGTCATCAGGCTTTAACAAGCCCCTTAGGATGAGCTTATTATGCCTCTCCTGCAGGACTCTTGAACTAAACCCGTGACAGACGGAACAACAGTCCTGCAGGTGTAAAGGCCCCAAGCAATAGACACAAGAAGTGTGACCGTCTGTCAGAGACATTTTCTGACAGCACGAGTCACACTTCTTGAATCCCGAGACCTTGGTGTCTTTGGACATAGTCCTATCCACAGTAAACACAGTCAGTCCACACATACACTCAACTTAAAATTAGGAAAGTTAAGGGAACTGACTAAACCCACACACACACAGACACTATAAGGGGTGGGAAAAACTAAGGTAAAGCCCATAGGCCCAAAGATAAAAATTAACTAGAGAAGGGAAACAGGGCTACAAAAAGGGTTGTACAATTAGTAGTGACCTAAACAAGGGTAACCAACTGGAGAAACTACCTGTAATTTTAGTTAAATAGAATAAATCTCTTACTGACCTGAGCCGGTAAAAAAAAGACAACCTCGCAGCAAAGCAGCAAACGAGATCTGGGGAGTTAGCGCATGGTATTGTGGGTTATAGGGCTGCCTCGAGCCGGTAAAAATAGCTCTCGAGCTATAGTATAGGCAGAGTCGGAGCCGAGGATTGTCTCCGAACCCCATCCAGCAAGAATGAAGGGGAGAATGACAACTTAACATCAGGTAGTATATGTTGATATATTGTAATTGTAGCCATATATAAGGGTGCAATACAGAGAATAACATGTGGAAGTTTGGGCCACTGTGCTAGTATGTTTTGCATTGTGGGATATTGTGCCAATAAATGTGTAATGTACAGTATTGTAGGCAGATATGTATTACAAGCTACACAGCATTACTGTAATGGTAGGCAAACATTAGTTATGTCAATCGGCTTTTACAATACACAATAACAGGATACATATGTCTTTTAGTGAACCAACAGTTTATTAGCATGATAGCAAAGTAAAATGGAAGAGCTATTTAACTATCCATGCACATAATACACGTAATATGTGCAAAGGTACGTCCAAGGGTATCTTGTAAGCCTAGTTAGCGTGTGTTGTCTTTAGTCACCCCCATAGGTCAGTTCCCTGTGCCTCTGAACGGCAGAGCCAATAGTTCCCTGTCCTCTGTCCAGCAGAGCCACTGCAGTGATCCCCGGGTACATGTCCGTCTCCCATCCATACGGCAACGTTTCCCTTGAAGATTGCTCGTGAGGGGCCCTGCCTGATTTACACTGGAATCACGTTCCAAAGCATAGGGAGTGTCTGGGTCAGGAATCTATCCGTTCAGCATGTCCAACTCATCATTGTGGTTAGGTGTATATTCCTATAGCATGTGGCTCTCAGGGGCTTCTATTTAGATGGAGCACATCCAGCAATACAGGGTTGGACATGGGCCTTGTATGTCAAGCAGAGATCACCCGTGAGTATGCGGTATGCAACAGAGTACAGCTGGAGTTTCGTAGGTTAGGCTGCATAGGTCATCTGTTTGAGGTCAGTAATCCTCTTGGTGTGGTGCTGGTGTGGTCTTCCAAGCTGTTGCAGTTGTCTTGAAAGGTATATTCCAAATGGGGTGTTGTATCCTTTAATGGGTCTGATATGACATGTGTAGAGTCATAATGGCCCCTCTGATCTGGATGCGAACCCATTAGAGATTAGGGGGGCCATGTAGAAGGACATTCTAACCACCTTGTCATTATGGGTATCGAAGGAGAGATTGCTATCTACTGGTGTTTCCAGATCCCGTAATACCTTTTTTGTATGTAGGGGACTAGCACCTATGTGGCAGTCCACGGGTAATTAGTTATATTCAAAGGGGATGACTATGCACTTTTAGGCATTCAGCTTGGCGCCATGATATTAACACCAGGTATCCGTCTCAGTGAAACCCTTCCAGAGGGTGTCTGTAACAGCTGGGGAAACAATTATGCCCCTAGTTTGCAGTCGTCTGCAAACCTTTTCAGCCAAAGCCCTCCTGTGCTTGTCTGTACATCAGAGAAGTATATACCGAACATGAGGGGTCCTAGGACTGAGCCCTGGGGGACGGCAGTTATAACTGGTATACAGTCGGACCTAGGGTATGCAACTCCTGTGTGCGTACTGTCCGTGAGCCACTTTGCAAACCATCACATGACATAGGGGTTAATGCTCAGGCGGATGGATATGTTGATAGGAGGAAGGAATGGTGTTGAAAGCCTATGAGAGATCTAGGTAGGCTGTGTGGACCTCCTTACCCTCATCTAATGCCTTGGTAACTGTCTCTAACAAGCCCACCAGGTTTAGTTGGCATGGTCTGGCCTTAACAATGCCAAACAGAGATGGGTCAAAGGTTGGGAGGTACCCAATGTCTCCGACAGTGATCCATGATGTGCACCACAGCCTTAAAGACTAGGCTAGTCAGGCCTATAGGGAAATACGTACCGTGGTCCATTGTGGCGCGGGATAACTGTTGCTGTGTGCCATTCAGGGGGAACTATGCCCGATGTGAGGCTATTATTGAACATGGTGCATAGGTGAGGAGACAGTACGATCCGAAGTTAGTGTAAAACGCATCCTGGGATGTTGTCCAGTCCCATGGATGCTGTGATATTGTCTTCAGAGTGTGCAGCTTTGCGAGGGATCTGCCAGGATGTTGACAATATCCATCGTTTCTGTAATTTTCGTGCCTTTGTGCTGTAACTCAGAGCAGATCTGGTTGTTGACATCGAGGCTCTGTGGTGGTCGTTGGTATTAGTTGCGTTAAAGTTTTCATAGCTAGCTTTGGAGGAGCGTATAAGGGATCTCACCTTCTTAATGAGGCTGGCCAGGGATCTCCTCCACGCATGGTATTATACTCTTGTTTGCAACAGTGTCTTCCTCCTGTAGTACAATAGGTTTATGGCAGGGAACGACCAGATTGGTTTAGTTAATTATGAATATAGCGTCCTGGTTCTGTTTGGGATAGCACAAGCCATGCATTCCTGTAAGTGCTTATAGAGTGCATTTGTGTAGGATTCAGCAGTTTTAACAGTATTGTCCATCTGCATGGGTGTCATGACATCCACCACGTCTGCCTTAAGAAGCATGTAGTTGGCCTTGTAGACATATTATACTGCGGTTCGCTTAATAGGGGGTAGGTGCGGGATGTGGATATCAACGGTGTTCAGCACATGGTCTGATCGGACCAACGAGGAGTTGGCTTCATGTGTAGAGCACCAGTCACTCATGTTGGTAATGACTAGGTCTAGGATATTGTTGCCCCTGGTGGGTGTGTGGATATGTTGAGTCAGGACATTGGTGTTTATGAATTCCAGAAATCGTTGAGCTAATGCGTTGGTACACGAGTATTTTTCCCAGTTAATGGTGGGGTAGATACAGTGAGGCTTATGTGAGGAGTGTGGTGTTGTGCGACTGTGAACCTTCTCCACATGACAGTCAGGCTCAGGCTTGGTTGGAGAGACCCTTACCTCCAGTTTGGCTAGATGAGTGCATCTCTCACAGGTTGTAGTGTTGGGTGGTAGGCGGACAGGCTTGTCTGTGTACATGAGGCAATGTGTACATTGCCTCAAGATGTCCAGATTCATCAGATAGACAGGTGAGAACACTGGCAGTTGACTCTTGGACATGCCTGAATATAGAACTACATTCACCTAGATAAGTGAGGAAAGTGAGTACAGCTACAGTACTCTACGCAAGTGAGAAAAGTATGTACAAAACCTGTTCACCCTTACCTGTAGGTGATGTGGAAGATTGAGTGCTATAGTAATCATTAGCTTACGTACTGTTTACAAGTCCTGAACAAGTGCTTAGCATGAGTAAGCAATGCAGACAGGGTCTTGGATAATATAAAAACACGGCCCCCTCCCCCCAACAGGTGCACAAGCATATATCCATGTACACCACAGGTCATCATAATGGACACGTGTGTGAGGGATGCAGCTGGGCAGTTGTCTTTTCTGTGACAGCTACGTCACCACACCCGTCAGGGAGTCATATGTGGCAACCCTAATAATAACAGGGTGTCATTCATGAATATAGAGATCATTGTCCAGCCATACAGAACACTCAAGTGACCCATATTAGACTACATATTTCCTTCAAGGGGTATTGGCCATGTGCAGATGGCCTACACCAGCCTTCCCATTCCCCATCTCCACTATGTAGGATGATGCATACCCTGAACAAATCCATGTCCAACCCAGTGATGTTGGACATGCTACACATACTCATCCTGATCTCGAACACATACTTCATGGACATCCACCTAACCACATGCTGGACAGATCCTTGTCCCATACACTTGACATAGTCCTGCCATACTATGCATTCCTGTCCGTCAAAGCTGCACATCGCTCCCCTCTCAGACATGGTGTGATGACCGCATGGTAAAGCATGGTATATGTATCATTAACCCTGTGAATCAGTAATGTGGCACTGCTCCACCTTGCCCCACAGACCCGCCTGTCAGCTACTGCATCCTAGATGCATACATGGCCCATGGCATATAGCCCACTAGTTGACTTTGACTGTACATGCCACATCTGATATCCATCTCTGCAAATACCATCTGGCTAGCCAGTGTCCCATGTGTATCATATGTGCAACACAGGTGATACATGGCAGGATGTTGAATCGCTGTACAGTACCGTGTAGATGTATATGGCAGAACACATACATGTAAAATCTTATGTGAGGATGTCTGCAGGGTCACAGGTCATGTCTGTTAAGGCAGTGTAAGTCCTTATATGTGACACATACACTGCATCAAGGTCGACTGCATTAATGTAGACACATCCAGCCATGTGCTGATAGGTAGGAACACCAGTACAAGCAAACAGACATGCCCACATCAAGACAGCAACCACATGGAGTATAAGCTATGTAATCAGGTGACACACACACACATATATGGTGATAATATCCATTCAACATTGAGTGTCACATGTGTGTGACACAAACATGTCAGTGTCATGTAGGTTTGCAAATACAACTATTTAAACTGAAGTAATGAGATACACATGTATGTTCAGCTGTAGCTCTGTATGTCTCTGAGGTACTGTGACCTGTCTCCATCATTATGTCTTCCAGGTATGCCGCGTGCAAGGCTTCCCCCTTTTACACACTTGGAGGATGAGGCCCTCATCCCATACCTACTCGATAATCACGACATCCTGTTCAGCCATGTTCCACAGGATGTACAGCAGCGGGATGCCCTGTGGATGAAACTTCGCAGGAGGGTTAATGATGTGGGTGGCCACAACCGCACATACCAGAAGGCGCACAGACACTGTACAGACATCAACAGACAAAACCGCGTGCGAATGCAATCACCAGGGAACAAGGTGCAACAGGTGGTGGACCACCAACCCAGCCCCCACTCACATGTACCGAGGAGCTACTGACAACCTGGGGACACCTGCAGAACCACATCCACAAGCCTTAGCCAATATTGTGGATGTGGGTTTCTCTCAACCACTGAGCTTGGAGTTGCCTGTTAAGTCTACTGCACCTATTATAACAACTATATTCCATATAGCTGCATGTGTCACTGTACAATATGTAATGTAACATCATATGCAAGGCATGTATATGCACATGCCGCATACTATAGTATGCTACTCTGTGTATGCACACATGTGCATACACCATAGTATACTCTAATGTACTGGTGTAGGTGTTGTGCACATAGCTCCCTGTAGTCTTTATACAGGGGTGGATTATGCTCATACTGCTGTGTTACTCCTATTTAGGTACCTCTGGTGTTCCGCGGCAACAGCAGCCCTTTGCAGGCGAGTGTGTTATTATTTATCAGGAACCGTAATGCACAAATCTATCTGCCATGTGGCCATTCACAACAGGTACACAATGTATGGTCCTGTCACAATATACAGGTCGGACTTGCAATGCATCACAATGACTATCCATGTGCAATACTTGCAAACTATGTGAATCATCTCACCGACATGAATCCTCACAAACTATTGCCAGATGTGTTGACAGCTGTGCATACAATGGTGGAGGTGCTGTTCACTTTAGGAAGGTACAACAGATCTGATCTACACATGTGGTGGAATACAAACAATACTACACAGTGGGCTGGAGTACGGCCAGCACACAGGTTTCACCGGTGTGGATCATAGCTCTGCTATGAATGTCACACAATGTGATGTGCTATATTGACATGTCCATGACATCTATTGGCCTGGCTGCTACACTGCCTACCTAACCTGAAAACATATCCTACATACCACCCTTTACCTGCATAACCCTGTTGTCAGTAGAGCATATGTGTCATATGGGACAACACAGGCATGTGAAAGATGCCCATCACTATAATTTGGACAACACATGTACACACATGGCCATGGAGGATGCCCAGAGACATGGAGCAACACACACACTCGAAGTGTTGTGCTTGTGTGTATACCCCATCGTACAATGGCTACACATGGTTTGGCCATAGCTTTTACATAATGGTCATAATGTAGATGTGGAACGCTAGACATCCTACTGGCCTGTGCACATCTTGTGTACGCGTAACATCAATCCACCACATAGGATGTCTTGAACATCTTGAGGGTGTTGCAACATGACAGCAGTTACCTGTACAGTATCCACATCAGGCCACAGATACAGTACATTCTCGTTGCTGGTGATGGACAAATGCCATACTAGCTGTGTGTGTGTGTGTGTGTGTGTGTGTGTGTGTGTGTGTGTGTGGTACACGTCATGTGGGACATGGAGTACCGACATGTTTGCCATGTCTGCCCATAGTTGCCAGGCTGCAGCAATATGGTTGCAGATGTGCAGGGGTGTCATCCATATACCCATCAGTGACCTGTGTCACAACTTCCACATCATGGTTTAGTGTGTATACACCTCAGTGACGTGAGTCACATTCCACAGTATATATGTATTGTATCTGAACACAGTCATGGCTATGAACCCTGTCTGTAACTCACACTGTATAGCACTAGAGACTCCTCATGATTCTCTGCAATGGCAATGCACATCAGCTAAATTTGCAGTATATCTGTAGGGTGGACAGAAAACACTAAATTGGTACACCATTGCCCCACTGTATATTCGACAGGACACCATTGTGTTAAAACATGTATGCATGTCATTGCACACATCAGCAGATCACGTCATACTACATGTGATTATCAAGGTCATACGCCACACATCACGCAGGTGTACTGTTAACCTGTGCTGGTCCACATGGTGTAACACAGGGATGTAAGCTAACCACTACTATGATTGTGTAATTTGCATGCCGTCTGCTATCACACATGCATGCTGTGTGCAACCTAGGGATGTATGACAACTACCACTATTATTGTCTGTGCTGCATGCAGTCTGCCGTATCATATGCATGCTGCATGCCTTCTGTCATATCACATGCGTGTGTCTATTGTATAGATTGTAATGTACAGTTCTTTTCTGCCCTCACAGGTGATGTAGGTGCATTGCCCTCCTGCGGTACAGCAGATGTTAGTGTCCCCACAGACTCTAGCAGTGATGAACGTATGATTGGGTCACAGGCAAAGTTGTCAGGGGCTGAAACTGTGCCATTGGTTGCCACTCCATCTATATCCACCTCATCCCCGTACACAGATGCCATACATGCACATACCCCATCACCAGTGGTCATACAGGAAGGACAGTTGGCGCGTGGTAGCTTAGAACAGGAAAGTGTGGGGGCTATGGAAGGTGCGCCTGCACACCATGGTGTCAGCCAAACTACTGGTGGTGCCCCACATAGGCACGTGGCCAGTGCTGCTCGTAGGAGGACCTCTGGCCAACATGCTCCTGCACGACAGAGCACAGCAGCTTGTGTCACCAGATGCATGCTTCAGGCTGTAATGGAGGCACAGGCACGTGCTGAGCAGCGCAACAGAGAAGATCAGAGGCTACAGAGGGCTGCTGTCTGTTCTTTACACAACAGCATCCAGGCAATAGCAAATGCTCAACAGCATATTGCGGATGCTTTGGATAGACGGTTGGGTGACATGGTTGGAGTCCTTAACCGTGGCATGACAATCCGCGAGCACGAGCTGTCTGTGTTGGAACATCTGGTAGGAGTGAGGCATCGGGCACGTGGACATAGGCCTGCTACATGACCTGTGTCAGGTCTACGTGTACGAGCTACCTCACATGCCCGCTCCCATAGTGGCGGTAGCAGCAGCAGTGCATCTGGTGCTGTGCTGTCCACACCACGACACAGCAGGCCACGTGCATGTGGCCCAGGACGGCTCCAGTGGACTTGTGACATCAGACAGTACCCAATCTGCACCTCTGTCTGGTAGTGCCCATGCAACCCCTGGCAGGCACAGGTCACATGTCCGTGGCCGGACACAGTGAACTGCAAAACCTCGCCTGTACAGTCTGTAGCTGTCAACAATACCCCTGTGTAGGTCAGACTCAGGGGAGCACTGTGTGCAGACATACACGCACACACTGGACACATATGTAGGGCACCGCAACACACACATGCATCACATCCACACACGCCCAATTAGATCAAAGGCCCAAACCCACACACACATGATGTCATCCAATGGTGCAGCCTAGTCCTCTGGCAAACATTAACACCCTGTGCATATGATGATGCCTGTGCCGGATCCCTGACATCCACACCATCGGTGCAGGGACATGCTCATATGGTCTGATGCACAGGGTGAACAGACTAGTTTACAAATGTTGATGACCGTTGACAGTGAGCAGATATACCATGTAGTACAGGTGTACAATACTGTTAACAGTATGTGTCTTGTGTAACAGTAAATGCATGTTGGTCATGTTGTTCTGCTGTCCTTCAGGTCTAACTGCACGTGCCGGTGGATGTCAGTGTTTGCAGTTAAGTGTCCCATATGTCAATGTGGACTACTCACAGGAATGTATGAATATACCAGCATGCACTGTGTAGCTGCCACATACCAGTGAGAATGTCCCATGTTACAAACACGTCTACCATTCCAAGAGCATGATAGCTGTGTATTAAGCTACTGTGGTCACAGACGTGACATCACAGTTACATGGAGTGGTGAGGTAAGAGAGTGGTCTAGCTGATTACAAGGGTCGAGGCCAGTGGAAAGTGTGATGCCTCAATGGGAATCAGTAATACATGTTCCCATGACAGGATGCCAACACACAACTGCACCCACACACTCAGGTATTGACACACATGTATTCAGTGACACTAACACACACAGCTTCACCGACACAGTAACACACACTCGCACACAGTTGCTACTGGTGTGCTGAGGACCCTTGCCCATGTGCAAATCATCATTACAGTACTGTGCACCTACATGACGCGCCACAGAGACTACACATGAACAGGTAGTCAGTACGGCCTAAGATCGGGGACATCAACACGGATAGTTGAATGCATTGCCTGGATGGTGGGAGGGGTCCTATCAGTTCAGTATGGTAACATACATTCTCACCCCAGGGACCAGTCAGCCCCACATACACGCACTGTGGCATTCAGTAATTAATACACCTATGTCATGCACATACAGATACCTCACATGTGTGAGATACATGCCCCTGCCTATGTCCTGCTTTATACACTGCAGTCTGTACAGATGTGTACACTAGTGTACAGGAGAGTGAGTAACAACTGAGATGGATTCCCCACAATACGTGACAAATCTGGATACACACGCAACTACACATGCCAGTACTGTGCATCGCAGACCTGCCTAGCTCATGTTATGTATGTCAGACGTACAGCAGTATTGCACGTGTTACAAACTGTACTGATGCTTCCTGTGCCAACAGTGCTGATATATGCATTAGGGACGTCATATCTATTAACAAGTGTCAAGTGATTTACCTTCGCTATCACCCTGACCGCTGTCTAAGTTGTGTGTTATGTCCTTCAATTAACGAAACAAAGAAGTTATGTACTCACCATAACGTTCCATCTGAGTAGGTAACTTCATTTGTCAGCAACCTGTGGGTATCGGAACCAACCCGGATCACAGCCGGCAGCTTTCCAAGCTAGAGATCAGAGCTGCAAGCTCCTCCCCCTTACCCATAATACCCTGCTACCGCCTTCCAATCCTCAGATCGCATTTGCCCATCTATAAAACCTCACAACAACAAAACAACAACCTGAGGAATCCTAACCGAAGGATTAAACAAATGACCTGAGAAACCATCCTAGGGTTCAGGTAATCAAAGAACCAGGTTAGGGGGAAGGAGGGAGGGTCGGTTGCTGACAAATGAAGTTACCTACTCAGATGGAACGTTATGGGGAGTACATAACTTCTTTATCTGAAGTAGGTAACTTCATTTGAACAGCGGTCAGGGTGATAGCGAAGGTAAATCACTTGACACTTGTTAATAGATATGACGTCCCTAGTGCATATATCAACACTGTTGGCACAGGAAGCATCAGTACAGTTTGTAACGCGTGCAATACTGCTGTACGTCTGACATACATATGAGCTAGGCAGGTCTGAGATTCACAGTACTCGCATGTGTGGTTGCGTGTATCCATATTTGTTACGTATTGTGGGGAATACATGTCAATTGTGGGACAGAGTCCCCAGCTACCAAAAACTTGGGAGGTCCTCAAGGAAGGATATTCCGGAGCACTGCAGAGCCAAAGACTGCCCTACCTCTAAACACTAAATCCAATTTATAGTGAGAGATAAAAGGTATGAGGACGACGCCCAAGTAACCACAGAGCAAATGTCATCCAAGGTAACTCTCGACCAGAAAGCAGCAGATGTAGCCATAGAGCATGTAGAATGAGCATGAACCCCTGTAGGCTCCGGCAGGCCAGATAGTTTGTATGTGAGCAGAATGCAATTCAAAATCCATCTGGCCAGAGTTACCTTCGACACAGGCTTACCGAAGAAAGGTTTTGCAAAGCAGACAAAGAGCTGATCAGACGTGCGGAATGCAGCTGTTGTGTGTAAATAAAAACGTAACTGTCTATGCACATCTAACAAATGAAGTCTGTACTCCCCTTTGTTTTGATAGGGAAAAAAACGGGAAGATTAATGGACTGATTGAAGTTCGCCTCGGAGGCCACTTTAGGTAGAAAGGATGGGTTAGTCCTGAGAGACCCTGTCCTTATGGAAAACAAAATACGGGGCTTTAATACAGAGGGTTTAAAGTTCCGACACCCTTCTAGCAGAGGTATCGCTACCAAAAAGACAGTTTTCCAGAACAAGTATTTCAAATCAACGGAAGCTGCAGGTTCAAAAGGAGGTCCAGCCAGAGCCTGAAGGACCAAAGTTAGATCCCATGGAGGGACGGGGTTCCTAGTAGGAGGTCTCAAGAGGAACGTACCTTTCAGAAAGGTCTTGCAAATCTTGGTAGACGCGAGGGGGTTGAGATTGTCCCCAATGTGAAAATGGGAGATGGCAGCCATTTGAACCTTTACAGTAGAAGAACTGGCTCCTTGCTGAAAAACATGAGATAGGAAATCGAGCACTGCTGGGATGGGAGCAGTGAAAGGGTCCAATTTCCTAGGAGACGCCCAAATGGAAAAACGCTTCCATTTACTATTGTAAACCTTCCTGGTAGAAGGCTTATGCGCCACTACCAGGATAGATCTGACTGCAGACGAGATACCGGGAGGCCTAGCAACTAATGGAACTGGATCAACCAAGCTGAGAGCTTGAGATCAACCAGATTCGGGGGTATCAATCCCGAAGGATGACATATCACATCCGGAATGGGATCCGAGATCCAGAAAGGAGCTATAAGATGAGACCGTAGGCACGGGAACCAGGCTTGGCAAGGCCAGAATGGGGCTATGAGGATAATCTTGTTCCCCAACAGATGAGCTTTCTCTAAGAATTTTATCATCAAAGGAAATGTAGGATAAGCATAAAGAAGACCGGGTGGCCAAAAATGAACTAGATAGTCTCTGGGGCTTTCCCCCGGAGGGGGAATTAGAGCGAAAAACTCGCTGCGTTTTGAGTTGGAAGGCAACGCGAAGAGATCGCAGCAAGGCTGACCTGACTTGCAGAAGATCTGTTTTGCTATTAAGGGATTCGGAGACCACTCGCACGGTAAGGGGATAGTTCGACTCAGTTTGTCCGCTAGGATGTTGGACCGACCAGGAATGTGCGTTGCTAACAGAAAATGGTTGGTGGATATCGCCCAGTCCCAAACTCTCATGGCCTCTTGGCAAAGATGGTAAGACCTGGTCCCAACCGTATGTTGATGTACCAGACCATTAACACATTGTCTGACTGAATCACAATAGTTCCTGGAGGGAGAAAGACATGAAGAGCTTGCAACGCTAGAAGCACCGCCCTCATCTCCAGAACACTGATATGCAGAATGGTCTCTGTCTGAGTCCATGTACCTTGGACAGTTCTGCCTGCGTAATGCTCCCCCCACCCAAGGCGAGAAGCGTCCGTGGTCACCGTGGCTTGGGGTTGCGGCATAAACTGTCGACCTTCCCAAAGCTCTCGAGATTGGAGCCACCAGATGACGGAATTTCTGCAAACTCTGCTGAGCGGAATCTGTAAGTCCAACGCGTGATGAAGGATGGACAACTGAACCTGCAAAGTCCACTGGAGAATCCTCATGTGTAAGACAGGAAGATTGATTGCTGCTGCCATGGACCCTAAAGCCCTCAGGACTGACTCCGCCGAAGGGGCCGGTGTCTGAAGAAGGGCTAAAACGTGCAAGGTCAAACTGCGAAGTCTGTCTGATGTCAAGAAGTCCTTGGTCTGAAGCGTGTTATTTTGGCCCCTATGAACTCCAAGACTTGAACTGGTTGAAGGGATGACTTCAAGTTTATGGTGATCCCCAATTGGGACTCTAGAAGTAGGAAGCAATCCCTGGCTAAGCAGAGTAGATGCCTGGTGGGGGCGGTAAGGAGCCAGTCGTCTAGGTAAGGAAAAACCTGTATTCCCTGAAGTCTCAGGTGGGCCGCTACAACTGCCATGACCTTGGTAAACACCCTGCGGGCTGTGGTGAGACCCTGAACTGGTAATGACTGGCCCCTAGCCGAAAGCGGAGGAACCTCCTGGCTCGCCTGTCCAGGAGAATGTGATATTATGCATCCTTGAGGTCTATGGAGCACATCCAGTCCTTCTCCTGCAGCAGGGGCAGAATGGATTGAAGTGTGACCAGCCGGAATTTCTCCTTGGCAATGAAGAGGTTCATTGTTGAAAGGTCAAGAATCGGCATTAAGTTCCCCCGTCTTTTTTGGCACCAAAAAGAACCTGGAGTAATTGCCTAATCCGGATTGGCCTGGGGGGACGTGCTGGATGGCTCTTTTTTCTAGCAGCTTTTTTACCTCTAAAGCTGCAGCCTCCCTCTGACTGGGTGGAACATCGGGGAGGCGCCTCGACCGAGGAGGCTAGTTTATGAAAGGGATTGAATAACCTCTGGATATTATTCGAAGCACCCAGCGGTCTGTTGCGATGGACTTCCACTGGGCCAAGTGCTTCGAAAAACGCCCCACAACTTCCTCCAGGGAGGAGCAGTCAAGCAACCTCTCAGGGCTGCTGCGTGGGTCGGTCAGAAAAAGGCTCTCGCGACCCAAAATTTTTTGGGCCCCCCCCCCTGCCTCTGGGCCGGTGTCCACCTTGTCCCCCTCTGCCTCTGAAGGACGAAGGGTCCGGAGCTTAACGGGACTGCTGAGACTTCCGGAACCACATCTCCTTTTGTCCTCTCTGGGTCCTGGAAAAGGAACTTTGAGGAGCCGAGAAACGGACTCCGATGGCAGACAGTGTCTTCCCTTCTTTCTCGCTCTGAACCAATGTGTCGCGGATGGTCTTCCCAAACAGGGTAGAGCCGAGGGGTGCGTTCGCGAAGGACGTCTTGAAAGGTTCCACAAAATCACAAAGCCGGAGCCAGGCATGATGCCTTAAGGCGATGCCGGACCCGCTGGCTCTAGCGGCCCCCTCCGAGGCATGGGAAAGTAGCCGCATAGACGTGTTTGAAACGGATTTCAGAGTGGCCATGCGAGCCGAGAAAGTCTGTTTATCCTCGGCCGACATGGACGGGGGGGGGGTTCAGCATATTCTTTCACCAGATCCCGCTGAAGTCTAATTACATGGGCCAAATAATTCAGCACCCTTATGGAAAAGGTAGCTGAAGCAAACATCCGCTTCCCGATACGATCCATCGTCCGAGACTCCTTATCAGGGGGCTGGATCGAGGAACTATCCTGGGCAAGTTCCTTCTTAGTAGCTGCCGCCACCACCATGGCATCTACCAAGGAACCCTTACGCCAAGCTGTCCTATCCACAGGGGGACTAAGAATCCTATCTGGTCTCCCGGGGATCCGCTCTACAGTATCCGGTTCCTTCCACACCCTGGTAGTTATAATGTCAACCAGGGAGGTCAGCCGGAGGGGACACCCAAGAGGTAGACGGGCCTGCAAATGCCTCCAGGAACACCGACTCGTCCAAGGAAGGTTTTTGGGCTGACCACACCCCCTTTAGGCGAAGCATTTCCATAATGTCTCCAAAGGAGACATCCTCGGGGGGGGGGTGACCTGGGGGAACCTTTCCCTTACTCCAAATCGGTGTCTTCCCTAAGGGACTCAGGGAAGTCCAAGTGCCTCCTCTTACACTTACGTTTGTGAGGGGCCTCCTAGGTGGGACTGTCTGAGGAGGGCTCACCAACAGGGTCGTGTTCCACCAGTGGAACGGGTTGGGGCATCAAGGCAGGCTGTCCCTGGGACTGGATGATGGAAGACAAGCCCAGCTGCAAGGGAGTGGGGGTGGGATTCGAAGAAAGAGCAGGGGGTCTCAAACCTCTCGAGAGGACCCTCTTCACAACGTCGAAAGCAGAGAGTGAACCGATCCCTCTGAGCTCCATGGTTAACACCCTTGGATCCAGCGCGGGGATCGGAGCCGAAGCTACAGAGCCTAAGACACACTGGCCCCCTTGGATCAGACGCACGGCTCTCAGCCCAGAGAGCTCAGATCCGAAAGGGGATCAGACAAACTCTAGGGCATGGCCGGCGTCGAGGTAACGATAACCATCGGCACCGACTCCCTGACTCCTCAGATCTGAAGGCTCCAAAACCCAATAGTGGGTCGGAGAAGGAGCTATCGGGGCAAAAAATGTGGCTGAACTCCCCCCCCCCCCCCGGAGGGGGGGAGGCAGCAACACTCCCATCTGCAGTTGGGTTTGGAGGAAATGACGCATCATCTGGTCCATATCAGCGTCGGACAGGCTGTGGGTTGACCTAGAGGAGGCCACCGACGCTGGCCGGGAGAGCCATCGCGATGACCTTGAAGATGGTCGAGCCTCCTCCTCCGGCTCCGGGGAAAAACGTGGGGAACGGAGCCGAGGGGAGGAAGGCCCGGAGACCTTCTGGGGTGAAGAGAGCAGCTTAGCAGGCGGGACCGAGTTTTTTTTTTTTTTTTGAGTCCCTCCCTCTCTGGGAAGAAGTGGGAGATGGAGTCCCAGCCAGGGGAGAGGGGACAGCAAGCTGAGCAGCCGTGGCTGTAGCCATCGAGGGAGAGGAGGAGGAAGCAGACTCCGCAGGTAGGAGACCCGCCAGAATCAGCTTATTCCTCCTATCCCTCAGGGCCCGAGGGTTAAAGGCTGCACAAATTTGGCAGCCCGATGATAAATGTGGTACCCCCAAGACAGAGAACGCACTGAGTGTGGCCATCCACTGGGGAAAGCTTATGGCCACACTCAGTGCACTTAGAAAAGATGGCCTTTGGGGACTCAGCCATGATTTCTAAACTAAAACACACACGCGCCCACACAAACACTAAGGGGAAGGGTTCACTAAGCTTTAAACTATGAGGGTAAAACTCAGGGGTTTAAACTAGAAAAATATACTATCCACACACACAAAAGCTAGAAAGATTGAGAAAAATATCTACTTACAATCGCCTAAACGCTAGGAGCTCGAGAAACTTGGCCTGACAAAGTCGCGGCAAAGATCTGAGGATTGGAAGGAGGTAGCAGGGTATTATGGGTAAGGGGAGGAGTTTGGAGCTCGGTTCTCTAGCTTGGAAAGCTGCCGGCTCGGATCCTGGTCAGATCAGATAACCACAGGTTGATGATCAAATGAAGTTACCTATTTCAGATCATTGCTTACCAGTTACACAGGGTATTGTAGGACCGCTTGTGACACACCTGTGAGCTGTCCACAGCAAACATCCATCTGCAAAGATGCCCCGCCACTTAGCTATTTCAACACATCCGTCTATACCTGTGGTACATCTTTCTGTACATTCAGCATATCACCATATACAGTTGGCAATGTTGAGGTTGCATTGCAGCTGCATGATGTACCAGGATACACGCCACCTGCATACATCAGCAACTGCACACACGTTATCTGAACGCACAACACTACGTGTACAAGTGTGTAGGTCCTACAATCCTGACATTTGGTCATGTCTGTAGGCATTGCAATTGGTGGATATGTGTAATAACATACATGACACATGGATTGTTGTAGGATATGATGAGTGACCAGTACAGAGGGGATGTTACCTCTGTCAACACTGATATCACACCTTATGTACGGTTAGCATTCAGCAGCCATGGACCTACATTCCATGTGCATGTGTGTGATGGCTGTAGACACCTGTTTGCACAAAGGACTACAACAGCTATGCTATTTACAGGTATGTTGTGTGTGTGGCATGTACATACCCAGAGCAAGTACATGTATGTCATATCCATGCATGAGGGTGTGTACTGGTGTACAGCAACAGACATCTGCTAATGGCAGACAGTACTGAGGGCCCTAGGTATGTGTACAGCTAACCTGGTCACAGACAGTGATATCACTGCATTGCAACTGTGCTATGTGTACTGCCTACAGTTGATGTAGAGTTTAGTACAGTACACAGGTCAAGGGTCACATGGTGGCGTACTCGTCTGTCATACATGTATGATTGAGTGGTGGTGGTCCAAGGGCATGGTGGTGTCTGCAGTTTACATCCTAGAATGCAGCATGTGACACTGTCCTGCACATGGCTCATCTGTGATGCCTTTCGTGGGGGGACCGGTCAGTACATGTGAGTGGCCTTTATGAATGAGGGTACATGACATGGAGTAGTCCGTACCTGTGTCATGGCCCACATGTCTGGTTCTGAGGTATATGGTGGTAGTGCTATTGTGCACTACAGAGACATCAGCCAGGTGTTCCTCACTGCACAGATGTCAGTACTCCCCATTGTTGGATCTACAGTGGCCAGCTGTGAATATGGACGCTACACATCTAGCACTGGTTAGCATAAGAAAACAATGCAGTTGTCCTGTAGGTGTATGGGAGTTAACCTGTGTTTAGGACATTTGCCTTGGAATGGCACTGTGTGGGTGGATGCAACTTGGGTAATATCCACACTCCCTTGTATCATGGATGCATGTGATATGTGTCAAAGGCCTGCCTACTGTCAGCCATGTCATCCCAGAATGACAGCTGATTTGTTGCTGATTTGTCAAATATATGTAGAGCAGCGTTCCCGCTAACAATGACAACTACCAACACCAGAGCCCATTACAATGTGTTATTTACGTCTACCTGTAATACCATGGCCACTGTGGCCCTCCGTATTTAGCATCAGAGTGCATCCCAGTCAGACCTGTGCTACTGGGAGTATGAGCATGCCCAGTATATCCTTGCGTAGATGGACACACAGTAGTGCATTCCAACCAGCCCTGTGCTACTGTGTAAGCATGCCCAGTATATCCTTGTGTAGATGGACACATAGTGCATTCCGAATGCACTAAGTGTATGAGCATGCCCAGTATAACCTTGTGTAGATGGGCACAGTGCATTCCGAACAGCTCTGTGCTTCTAAATGTGTGAGCATGCCCAGTGACACCTTGTGTTGGTTATGTGCCTCTGTGTATGGGCATGGCCATTGTAAACCTGTACAGTGGTAGTAGTCGTCCAATCCATAGATGGGCATACTCCAGGTCAGGATGGATTCATTCTTTAAACACACAGGTTCACAGGTATGTACATCTTAACTGCCAGCATCCCTGTTGATGTCCACATTCCCAGACAGCCATAATGACAGCCTTGACATGTGTAGTCTGTGTGGCGCGATTCATATACATGTAGTATTGTAATAGTAATCTGTAAATAGGCAGGTGTTCCGTAGCAGACACTGGCGTGTGTGTGTGTATGTCTGTCCCCATTTGCCGGTGGACTCTAAATTGCTTTTAGACTGGCCACACTCCATACATTTCTTATACCCACTGTTAGCAAGGCCGATGATGTCACCCATCTACAAATACACCTCTGGGAGGGCTGTGTCCCAGTAATCTCGGTAGCGTGTTCTGTAACTGCGTAATGCTGTGGTGTAATAAAGTAGTTAGATCGGTGTTCTACTCCCACACTTGCCGTGTGTGTGTGTGTGTGTGTGTGTGTGTGTGTGTGTGTGTGTGTGTGTGTGTGTGTGTGTGTGTGTCTCTCTCTCTCCCAGTTTGCCTGAGGACTGAGTAATACCTTTATACTGCTCACACTCCATACATTTCTTATACCCACCGTTAGCAAGGCCGATGATGTCACTCATCTACAAATACACCTCTGGGAGTGCTGTGTCCCAGTAATCTCGGTAGCGTGTTCTGTAACTGCATAATGCTGTAGTGTGATAAGGTAGTTAGGTCGGTGTTCTAATCCCAGCCATGCCAACTGTGTGTGTGTGTGTGTGTGTGTGTGTGTGTGTGTGTGTGTGTGTGTGTGTGTGTCCGTCTGCCTGGGGAGAGAATAATGCCTTTAGACTGCTCACACTCCATAAAATCCCTATCGCCGTCTTTGCCAATGCTGATGATGTCACCCACCTAGAAGTACACCTCTGGGAGTGCTGTGTCCCAGTAATCTCAGTAGCGCGTTCTGTAACTGCGTAATGCTGTAGTGTGAAAAGGTAGTTAGGTCGGTGTTCTAATCCCAGCCATGCCAACTGTGTGTTTGTCTCCGTTTGCCTGGGGACAGAATAATGCTTTTAGACTGGTCACACTCCATACAATCCCTATCGCCGACTTTGCCATTGCTGATGATGTCACCCACCTAGAAGTACACCTCTGGGAGTGATGTGCCCTAGTAATCTCGGTAGCACGTTCTGTAACTGCGTAATGCTGTAGTGTGATAGAATAGACAGGTAGGTGTTCTATTCCAAGGCATGACAGGTGTGTGTGTGTGTGTCTGGCAGTCATATCCTATGTGTTGGTGTCTGAGTGGCTAGCTACAGGACGCGTTTTGTTTTTTTCCTATATAATGCCCATAAATGTCACAATCGGACAAGAGACTGGGTTGGCAAGACATACACATACATTCGGCAATAGGTCTGGTGAGTAATGTCAGCAGCCCTAATCTTACCCTTAATACAGTCTGAACCTGTTTCACGCACAGAAAAGTACAGTTTTGTACCTACCATAAATGTAGATGTTCGAGTGCTAATACAGCTGCAGTAATCACAGATGGGTTTTCAGCCGTCAGGCGGTCCCTCGGTCGGCCGAATTCCAAAGTCTTGGTCCGGCGTCGGTTGTCGTCGCTTACTCTTCTGACGTCAGGAAGGCCAGAGTATATAAGACACAGCCGACGCCATGTTCTTCAGTCTTTCTTGCCCCAGATGTCAGGTGCCCCCAAAAGGAAGGCAATACATAAGTAAAGCTTATCCACATATGCAAGCAATGCAATGTAGTGCAAAATCAGTGTAAGCAAGCAAATAAAACATAACAGGATAACCCAGTCAGGAGGTATGAAGAGGTTGTTAGGCCCCATGCCCTTACCAAGAGGGGAAGGAGGGAGGGAAACCTGTACTGCAGCTGTATTAGCACTCGAACATCTACATTTATGGTAGGTACAAAACTGTACTATGTTCATCGTGCATACAGCTGCAGTAATCACAGATGGGTAGAGTCCCAAAGCTATGCATAGGGTGGTAGGTACTATGAGGAACTGGGTTGAGCCAGAATGCCCTGCAAAACAGCAGTGGCAAAGCCTGCTCTTGTTCTGGAATATAAAGGGAGGTGGTAGTGTTTTGTGAAGGTATGTACAGAACTCCAAGTGGCTGCCTCCAAAATATCCTTAGTAGGCACACCTCTGAGGAAGGCTGTAGAGGTGGCTGTGGCCCTGGAGTGAGATCTGATACCAGTAGGGACAGTTTTCCCATGATAGGAGTAACAAAATCGTATGCAGTGGCCAATCCACTTGGAAATGGTCTGTTTGGCAACTGGTTTCCCTTGAGCCCCTACGGCATAGGACACAAAAAGTTGTTCTGATTTCCCGAAGGACTTTGTTCTGTCCAAATAGTAACATAGCTGCCTATGGATGTCTAAAGAGTGAAGTAGCCTTTCCCCTTTGTTTTGAGGGTTAGGATAAAAGGTAGGTAGGTGTATGGCTTGGTTTAAGGCTACCCTGGATACCACTTTTGGCATAAAAGATGGATTAGTACGAAGGGAAACCCTATCCTGATGGAAGATGAGGAAGGGCTGCACCGCCTTGAGGGCCTGTAGTTCAGAAACCCTACGAGCTGAAGTGACGGCCAGAAGGAAAGCTGTATTACAGGACAAATATTGCAGATCTGTTGAGGCAGCAGGTTCAAAGGGAGGCAATGTTAATTTTTTCTAGTATGTAATTAAGGTCCCAGGCTGGTATTGGTTGCTTCCTTGGAGGTCTTATATTCTTAGCCCCTCTGAGGAACTGCCGTAAGAGTGGGTGAGAGAATAAAGGAGGATCCGTGTTGAATTCTGCAGAAATGGCTGAGGCGTGTATTTTAATGGAAGAAAATGAAAGTCCACTGTTCAGCAGTTCAGCTAGGTACTGTAAAACCTGAGGCAAGTTCAATTTTCTAGGGTCCTGTCCTCTTTTCTCATTCCAACAGCAAAACTGCTTCCATTTTGCGGAGTAAGCTTTTCTAGTAGATGGTCTTCTGGCCTCCAAAATGACATCCTGCACCTCCTTGGAGAGTAGAGTCTGATGTGGTGTTAAGGAATTTTCCATGCAGCGAGGTTGAGTGTTTTCAGCTGACTGTGAAGGGTTTTGTAGCTGTTCTGCGTCAGCAGAAGAGGTATTAGAGGCAGGGACCAGGGAGGAGTATGTATTAGGCTCCTCAGGAGTGGATACCAGTGTTGCCTTGGCCAGTCTGGAGCAATCAGTATCATCCTCGGTTTGTCTGTTCTTGCTTTCAAAAGTACCTTGGGCAGAAGAGGCAGAGGTGGGAATGCATAAACTGTCCATGTTGTCCAACTGAATGAAAGGGCGTCCACTTTCCAGGCCTTTGGATGGAAGGTCCTTGAACAAAACTTTTCCAATTGATGGTTCCTGTGGGAGGCAAAAAGATCTATGTCTGGCCTCCCCCACGCTTGGATTATCTCCGTAAACACCTGTGGATGTAGCTTCCATTCGTGTGGATCTGTCATATTCCTGCTCAGAGTGTCTGCCAGTGTGTTTTCCAGTCCTGGCAAGTACTGTGCTTGAAGTTCGATTTGTCTTTCCAGAGCCAAGTTCCAAAGAGTCATGGCTAGTCTGCACAAGGGGTATGAGTGTGTTCCTCCTTGTTTATGTACCACATTACTGTCGTGGTGTCTGTTCTTATCAGTAATTGTCCTGGATGCAGGAAATCCTTGAAAGCTGTAATTGCATTTATTACTGCTAGCATTTCTTTTTGATTGATGTGAAGGTGCTTTTCCTTTTGGGACCATCTGCCCTGAATGCACCTGTCCTTCATGTGCGCCCCCCAGGCGTAATCTGAGGCGTCTGTGGTTATGACTTGTTTTGCTTGAGGCTTGCAGAATGGAAGGCCTGTGTTTACTTGACATGCTTGGGCCCAACATAGAAATTCCTTTTGCAGACATGGAATTATTGGTATAATTGCTTCCAAGCTGTGACTGTGTTGAGACCATAGATTTTTTAGGTACAATTGAAGTTTCCTCATATGCAGCTTTGCACATGGGATTAGAAGAATGCAAGATGCCATGAATCCCAGAGCCTGCAGGATTTTCCTTGCAGTAAGCCTGGTACTTTTTGCTAGTGTTTTGAAGTACTGAGATAATTGCCCTTGTTTTTCTGGCATAAGGTATGCCATCTGGGTGTTTGTGTCCAAGCTGGCACCCAGGAAGGTTATTTTCTGAGATGGTGTTAGCCTTGATTTCTCCTTGTTGATGGTGTATCCCAGAGAAAGCAGTAACCGTGTCACATATGCCAGATGTTCCAGTAGTATATGTTTGTTGTCCGCTTGGATCAGGCAGTCGTCCAGATAAGGGTAAATTTGTATCCCTTGAAGTCTGCAGTAGGCAATCACTGATGCCAGGCACTTTGTGAATACTCTGGGCGCAGTAGATAAGCCAAAGGGCAATGCAGAGAATTGATAGTGGATTGAACCTGCAAGAAATCTGAGGTATCTTCTGCAGCTTTGTCTGATTGGTACATGCAGGTATGCCTCCTTGAGATCCAATGTTACCAGCCAAAACTCCTTGCCCAGCATGGGAAGAAGTTGCTGTAATGTGAGCATCTTGAATTTTGGTACGAGTAGAAATGTGTTTAGGATGGATAAGTCCAGAATGGGTCTCCAGTCGGTTCCTTTTCTTGGTACCAGGAAGAGTCTTGAATAAAAACCTTGACCTTGTAGGTGCGTAGGTACCTTTTGTATAGCTCTCATGTTTAGGAGCTTTGCAATTTGCCGTTGTGCCTCTACCCTTTGATTTTGTGGTAGATTTGGCATGCCTCTCATTTTTGGAAGAGTGTGAAATTGAAATTTGTAGCCTCTGTTTATAATGTCCAGTATCCATTTGTCTGTTGTGACAATATGCCAATTGCTTGCAAATAATGCTAGTTTCCCTCCCAAATGTGCTGCCAGCTGAGACTTGCTTGGCATGGAAATAAGGGAGTCATTGGGTTTGCTTCCTGTATTGTTGTTGACTGTCTTCACCACCTCTTGGTGCTGGAGATTGCAATTGTCTGCCTCTGTATGATCCTTGTGATTGCCCTCTGCCCCTTGTGCGTCTGTATCTACCTCTTTGGGGCTTGTCAGTGGCTGGAAAGGACCAGTTTTTGAAGGCCAATTCCTGCTAAATCGTGGTGGCTGGACCTGTAAGAAAGCTTTGACAGTTTGCATAGATTTGGCTTTTTCTTCCATTTTTCGTAGTATATCCTCAGCATTAGTTCCAAAAAGTACATCCTTTTGTAAAGGAGCATCAAGAAGTTTAGCTTTCACATGATCAGGCAGATTTTGTTCCCTAAGCCAGGCATGTCTGCGAATAACTGATCCTGTAGCAGCCGCTCTACTAGAGGCCTCTAGGGCATCATAACCACATTGTAAGGTGTGTTTACCCACTTGTTCCGCACTATGCATCATATCCTGTAACTCTTTTAAATCTGGTTGTTCAGGTTGCGACATCTGGTTTTTTAGTTGTGATAACAGAAACTGTTGATATTTAATCATATGAAACTGGCAGTTTAAGGCCCTCATGGCTAGGGTGGCCGAGGTATATACCTTCTTACCCCACCTTTCTAGAGATCTAGATTCCCTTTCTGCAGGAAGTGGATTCTTGGCAGTGGAGGCCTTTAACCCCTTAGGGCCTTGTGAAATGGTTTCAGGGTCAGCATTATGGCCTTTGTAGAGAAATTGGTGAGAACTGGGTACTCTGTAATAACTATCAGGCTTTACTGGGGCAGGAGGCAGAGAATCAGGACTAAGACAAGCCTCCTAATAGACATCATCCAGTACCTCCAAAACAGGGGGTATAGCCAGAGGTCTGTGCTGAGGTAACCAAAGAAATTCCCTAAGTCTTTTCTTGGAATCTGAAAAGTCTTGGCCTTCCCAATGGAAGTGTTCCCTCAAGGTGTGCAAGGTTTCCCCAAAAGAAAAATCCTCAGGGGGGGATAAAGAAGGAATGGACTGTTCTGCATCCGAATCCTCAAAAGGGGAGTAGGAGTGTTCCTCTGCATCAGAATGCTCTGATAAAATGGATCCCTGATCAGAAGAGGGGGATTCTTCCTCCACTCTGGGTCTCTTGTCAGGAGGGGGCTGAGAACCTCTGATAAGAGTTATTAGATCCTCAGCCATTTTAAGCATCTGCTTCTTAGGCATGGGCCCAGGAGATGGGCCTTGAGCAGCAGGCCTAGTGTGATGCCTGGCTGCTTTGGATTTAGTAAAGGCCTTAATAGAAAAAGAAGATGAAGGCCTAAATACACCATGGGTGGAGGTGGATCTGTCCACATTAGTAGGCTCGACATAAGCCGGGGCTTCGGTTGTAGTCTGGGAAAGGGCCGATGACCCAGCGGTCTCGGGTACAGAAGACACCGCCAAAGGAGTGTCGTCGGTAGTCAGGGACTGCAAAGGCGTCTCGCTGAGAACTGGACCACGAGGAGCCTGTTTCGGCGTGGTGTCGGTGGAGACCGCGGGCCTCGCATGTCGGTCCTTTTCCTTACGTTTTTTGGATAAAACGGTAGTCGGAGTGTCCGACGACATTTTATAGTCAAAAGCTTTTCCAAAATAGTGTTGGGCGAACTCCGCCCGACACTTGATAGTGCATTTATTGAAGGTAGCACAAAAGCGACAGCCCGAGACGTCGTGGTCTGGGCCCAAACAAGGTATGCAAAGGGAATGGAAATCCTTATGCGGTATTTGCTTCCCACAAGAAATACAATTATTAACTTTTTCTGACATCGGTCTGAGGCAAGAAAAGTTTCCCCAACGGGGTACTTAGCTTTAATGAAGACTTCGGTTCCAAATATTTTCGTAATTCAGGAGCTGGCCGACCGGCACTTGCGAACTGCTTCTGCCGGGCACCGCGGAAAAAAGACTGAAGAACATGGCGTCGGCTGTGTCTTATATACTCTGGCCTTCCTGACGTCAGAAGAGTAAGCGACAACCGACGCCGGACCAAGACTTTGGAATTCGGCCGACCGAGGGACCGCCTGACGGCTGAAAACCCATCTGTGATTACTGCAGCTGTATGCACGATGAACATCGCACTTGCCTTGATATTAACACCATTACATAATGCAGGAGGCACATGTGATTTCCTTTTCATTCTTGTCTAATGCTTTGGTGTCACGTGGTCCGCTGTTGAGATATATATTCTATATCTACGTATATGTGTGTGTGTGTGTGTGTGTGTGTGTGTGTGTATATATGTATATATATATATATATATATATATATATATATATATATATCTCTATATATATCTATATCTATATCTATATAGGTTTACTATTGAAATGTCGAACGGCACTACATCGACTGTACTATAGTCGAACACAGAAGTTCGAAAATAGTAATGTCGATGACAAAAAATAATCTAGGAATGGTTTTAACATGGGTCGAGGTAGGTGTTCAGTATTATTTCAGAACTACAAACATCTCCCCTACCACGACCCATGTTAAAACACAGTCCTAGATTGTTTTTTTGTCGTCGACATTACTATTTTCGAACTTCCGTGTTCGACTACAGTACAGTCGATGTAGTGCCGTTCGTATATATATATATATATATATATATATATATATATATATATATATATATATATGTGTGTGTGTGTGTGTGTGTGTGTGTGTGGACATTAGCACACATAAATCTACATGATGGAATACATGTCCTATACTGCTGAATGCCTGTGCTGGATGATCTGTACGTGATAACCTCAGATGTATGTATATCTGCCATGGCTTAGTGGTAAAGCACAGTGGTGTGCAGGGTCCCGGTTTCGAGCCGTGCAGAGGCTGGTTGTTTTGTTGCTGGGAAGAACACGGGACACTGAATACGGTGAGAGTAAGGTGCTTTTAACCAGTTGTGTGCGGGTCTGCGCGACAGTAAGCAGTGGTTATTTTTGGGGAGGCTCAGTATGGGTCATGTAACTATGCATTAGAAGACAATACTATGCAAACGAAGTGGAAAATAGTGAATCCCGTTTATCCCCAGGGTGTGATGCAGGTCCCAAGAGTATATGTGTATAGATAGCCAGGTGCAGGACTCGAATATAGGTGAAAGCAAGGGGGGAGGTGTCAGGCATACTGTACATAGATTGGAGCCCTGTGTCTTGGGATTGCTCCTAGCTTAGCACGCCTAAGCTAGGGGTGTGTCTATACCTGCCTAGAGCAATTGGGAGGGACAACAGCAGTAGGAGAGTAGTCAAGGTGAACCAGCTGGGCAAACAGGTGATATTTATCAAAATCAACAGATTACAAGCCCAGCAGACCAGCCCGGCCCAGAACACTATGATAACGTGAGCAAGCACCATCCCCTCGGGTTTTTCCACACTCTACACCACTGGTGTATACATGCGGGGAAATTTTTAACAAACAATCCTACGAAATGAGAAGGGCTGCAGCAGGCAACATATACCAACATGTGCAGGAGGCTGAGGGTAGTGAGGATGTGAATGCTGCCGAACAACCCTCAGTGAGGAGACTGAGAAGACTGTACAGACCCAGGGTAACCTACCAGGGGCTACATGAGCTGGAGATAGTGGAGCACTATGGGGTGGACAGAGACCTCCTACAGCAGATTGTTGAGCTGTGCCGGCCACACTTGACACATCGAACAGGCCGAGGGGAACCCATCCCAGTGAATACCAAAGTATGTGTAGGTCTAAGTATACTAGCCACAGGTACCTCCCAAAGCACAACTAGGGATACCATGGGGATCTCACAGGCATCTGCATCCAGGGTATTCCACCAGTTCTTGGATGCCATGTCACCACATGTCAGTGAGCACGTACATTTCCTCAACACATGTGAGGTGTTGACCAGCAATATGCGTCTCTTCCACCAAATGGCAGACTACCCTGGAGTAGTGGGTACTATAGCCTGCACGCACATACGCAAAGCACCACCCGGTGAGCATGGTAGGGTCTACATTAACCGCAGAGGCATCCCCTCCATCAACTGCCAGGTCGTATGCGATGCCCAGGGCATTATACTGAATATGTGTGCTGGCTGCCCTGGAAGCTATGATGATTCAGATATATGGCATTTGATGCAGCTGTACCACAGCTTTGCCAATATGGACATGCCCTACGGTCACCTAGTGGGGGATGCTGGGTACCCACTGGAGTCGTGGTTGATGACGCCCATCAGAAATGCACACACACCTGAACGACAACGCCATAATGATGCACGAGCACAGGCCAGACATATAATAGAGTGTGTGTCTGGAATGCTCAGGTCACGGTTCCGGTGTCTGGACACATCCGGTGGAGCCTTGCATTATTCACCAGCTACATGCACCCAAATTGTTATGGTATGTGTTATGCTACACAATATGATCCTGCGGAAAAAGCTGCAGCAGGAACAGCATGGGACAGGGCCACACAGCCCCCCACCAATGCCAAGGCCTGTACAGGCACAGAGTGACTCAGAGGAGGAACAACCTGAGCCAGACCCAGTAGACGGAAAGAGGCGTGCCCAGTATGACCAGGCCTTGGCAAAGAGGCAACACATAACATATGCACTGACACAGTAGGGACCCAGGGAATGTCACTCTCTCCGACTCGCACAGACAGTAAAAGGGATGCCAAACATGACACTACCTGTGCTCAGCCATGTATAGGAAGTGCACTACGTGCATCCGACATAGGCAGCCTCCAGCACCATCCTCAAGTCTGGCATACCCTCAAGGTAAGTCAATCAACCTACCAATTGGCAGTTGCATTAGAATGTGTTGGTACCTGTAGCTATGGTATGGATGTGAGCATGCAAGGGAATATGGTGGCCAAATGTTAAGGCAGACAGTAGACGTCCATAGTGGCACCATGACATCTGTAGCACATATAGGTCACCATAGTAGCCAGTAGTACACAGGGTGTCATAACCCACTGTGGGTAATGGGACGAGCATCGTGTGTGTCCATACAGCCCACACAAGTCTCAACCAGCTGGACAGGTGTAGACCAACACAGACAAATGCTGTACTATGGCCTCTGAATATGCCCTATGGATGACCCCCACACAGACAGACTACAGCAGGCCAGGCAGTTGGATGCAGGTTGTGAAGGCTAGGACTTCTGAAACTAATATGTTGGTAATTAAAGCTAAGATCTGGAGTACACTGGTATGCCTCTAGCCAGCACAATAGGTAGGCCTACACACTGAAATAGAGTACCTGACATATAGTACAGTTGTGTACCTACCAGAAATGTAGATGTTAGAGTATATTCACTGTTGCAGTCATTACAACTGGGTTATCCTGCTGGCAGACTACCCGCAGTCGGCCCGAGTTCCAAAGGCTAGGTCCGGCATCGGTTGCCGTCGCCTCCTCCCTGACGTCAGTGCACCAGGGGTATAAAAGATGCAGCCGATGCCATTTTCTTCAGTTTTTCTTACCCCAGATGTCAGGTGCCCCTAAAATGGTAGGCTAAATTATGTCAATAAGCATGCATACACAAAAAACAACTTTTCCTTAATCTACAAGCAAATACACCACATAGGTTGTATAGAATAGAGAAGTACAGATAAGTCCCAGCAAGTAAAAGGGGGATGGTGGGAGGGTAACCTGGATTGCAACAGTGAATACACTAACATCTACATTTATGGTAGGTACATAACTGTACTATGTTCATCGTGTTTCACTGTTGCAGTCATTACAACTGGGTTGAATCCCAAAGCTAAGGTTGGGAGGCTGGAGCTAAATAGGATTAGGAGAGACTATCAAGCCCTGCAGAACTGCAGTGGGAAAGCCTGCCCTGGATTTAGAGTAGAGAGGTAAGTGATGGTGCTTTGTAAAAGTATGCACTGAACTCCAAGTTGCAGCCTCTAAGATGTCTTTGGTTGGTACTCCTCTGAGGAAGGCTACCGAAGTGGCTGCTGCTCTGGTTAAATGCGGCCTAATGCCCTTAGGCACTGGTTTGCCATGCTGTGAATAGCAGAAACGAATGCAGTGGCCTATCCACTTTGAAATAGTCTGTTTGGAGATGGGCTTTCCTTGGAATCCTGCAGCATATGCCACTAGAAGTTGTTCAGTCTTTCTGAAAGCTTTGGTTCTGTCCAAGTAGAAACTTAGCTGCCTGTGAATGTCCAAAGAATGCAGGAGTCTCTCACCTTTATTCTGTGGGCTTGGGTAAAAGGTAGGCAAATGAAATGTTTGGTTAAGGGCCACACTGGACACTACCTTCGGCATAAATGTAGGGTTTGTCCTTAGAGAGATCCTGTCAGGATGGAAAATGATAAAAGGTTCCACAGCCATGAGTGCCTGTAAATGAGACTCGTCTAGCGGAGGTTATTGCTAGGAGCAGAGCTGTTTTCCAGGATAAGAATTTTATATCAGCTGCAGAGGCTGGCTCAAACGAAGGCAGTGCGAGTTTTTTCCAAGACATAGTTGAGGTCCCATGCAGCTATTGGTGCTTTTCTTGGAGGTCTTATGTTTTTGGCCCCTCTGAGGTACTGCCTTAGTAATGGATGAGAAAAAATAGGTGGTTCTGTATTGTAATGAGCTGAAATGGCAGAGGCATGAATTTTAATTGATGAAAAGGAAAGGCCTTTATCCAGCATCTCAGTTAAGTATTGCAAAATCTGAGGAATATTTGGAACAGTCATGTCAATACCTTGTGCCTGGTTCCAAGCACAGAATCTCTTTCATTTTTCTGCGTAAGATTTTCTGGTGCTAGGTCTCCTGGCCTCCAAACTAACATCCATCACTGCTTTAGAGAGGTGTGTGTCTTGAATGGCTACATTATCCGCTATGCTGCCAGGTTTAAGGTCCTGAGTTGGCTGTGCAGTATCTGACTGTCTTGTTGGGTCAGTAAGTGAGGAATATGAGGTAATGTCCAAGCTGGGCACTGAGACAAGCTCTTTAGGACTGGGTACCAGTGCTGGCGGGACCAGTCTGGGGCAATCAGTATCATTTTTGGCTTTTCTTGTCTGACCTTGTGGAGTACCTTGGGGAGGAGAGGCAGAGGTGGAAAGGCATATACTGTTAGGTTTTTCCAGCAGAAAGACAGAGCATCCATTTTCCATGCTTGCTTGTGATAAGTCCTTGTGCAGAATCTCTGTAGTTGGCAGTTGGGAGGAAAGGCAAATAGGTCTATGTCCGGGCATCCCCAGTTCCTTGTTATCATACTGAAGACTTGTGGATCCAATTTCTACTCGTGGGGATCCATTAGGTTTCTGCTTAGTTCATCTGCCAGAGTATTTATCCTTCCTGGCAGGAACTGCGCTTGCAGATGTACTTGGTAAGTCAGTGCTGTGTCCCACAAGTTCATGGCTAGTCTGCAGAGGGGGTAGGAATGCGTACCCACCTGCTTGTTTATGGAGCACATGACTGTAGTATTGTCCGTCTTTATCAGAAGCTGTCCTAGATGAAGTAGATCCTTGAAGGCTGTCAGGGCATTCTGAACAGCTAGCATCTCTTTTTGATTGATATGTACATGCATTTGACTTGCGGACCATGTACCTGAATACATCTTCCTGCCATATGGGCCCCCCAGGCATAATCTGATGCAACTGTTGTCAATGTCTGCCTGGCTGTGGGTAAGGTGAATGCCTGTCCCATGTTGAGGTGACAGGCTTTTGCCCTCCATAGAAACTCCTGTTGCAAGCAGGGAATGAGGGTGATTATTGTTTCCAGGCTGTGGCAATGATGAGTCCAAACACTTTTTAGATACCACTGAAGTTTGCTCATATGCAGTCTTGCATATGGAATTAGCAGTATGCAGGATGCCATGAAGCCCAAAGCCTGCAGAATTTTTCTTGCAGATAACTGGGTCTTTGCTGCCAACAATCTAAAATAAGTAGTCAGTTGTCTGTGCTTGTCTGGCGTGAGATAAGCCATCTGGGCAGTTGTATTTAAGCTTGCACCCAGGAATATTATCTCTTGAGAGGGTACGAGTTTTGATTTCTTTTTGTTTACTGTGTACCCTAGACCTGTTAGTAATCTTTTTACAAACGCCAGATGCTGTAGTAGAATGTCCTTGTTCTCTGCTTGAATAAGGCAGTCGTCCAAGTAAGGATATATTTATATTCCTCTTTGTCTGCAAAATGCAATTACTGGTGCCAAGCATTTTGTGAAGACCCTGGGCGCAGTAGATAAGCCAAAGGGCAGTGCAGGGAATTGATAGTGCATTGAGACAGCTATAAATCTGAGGTATCTTCTGCACGATTGCCTGATTGGGGCATGCAGGTATGCCTCTTTTAGGTCTAAAGTCACAAGCCAAGCCTTCTTGCCCAGCATGGGCAGAAGCTGTTGCAGAGTTAACATTTTGAATTTTGGAATATCCAGGAATGTGTTTAGAATAGACAGGTCCAGTATTGGACTCCGGGCTTTGTCCTTTCTGGGTACCAAGAATAGCCTTGAGTAAAATCCTTGTCCCTGCTCTTGCTGTGGTACTTGCTGAATGGCTCTCATGTCCATGAGGGATGAAACTTGTTTTTGTGCCTCTGCCCATTGATTGTGTGGCAGGTCTGGCATACCGTTTGGCCTTAGCAGGGTGTGAAAGTGGAACCTATAGCCTTGTGATATGATATTTAAGACCCATTTGTCCTGGGTGATCATATGCCAATTTTGTGAAAAAAGTGCTAGTTTCCCCCCCAAAGGAGCTGCCAGAAGATAAGTGCTTGGTGCTGGCAGGGGAAAGTCAGACTGTTTTTGTATGGCTGTGATTTTTCCTCTCCGCTTTTGGAGATAGAAGCATCCCATTGTTTAGACCTGTATGAGCCTTGGGGTTGTGATCTGCCTCTGGGGCGTCTGTATCTGCCTCTTCTGTCTGACACTGGAAAGGACCAATTCTTTGTAGGCCAGTTCCTGCTAAATCTGGGAGGCTGTACCTGTAAAAAATCCTTCACTGTTTGCATAGATTTAGTTTGTCCTCCATTTTCTTTAACACTTCTTCTGCTTTAACACCAAACAAGGTATCATGTTGTAATGGAGCATCTAACAGCTTTGCTTTAACACGATCAGGCAGATTCTGTTCTTTTAACCAAGCATGCCTCCTAATGACAGAACCTGTAACTGCAGCTCTGCAGGAGGCCTCTAAAGAATCAAAACCACATTGCAAAGTATGCTTTCCCACTTGTTCAGCTGCATGCAATAAATCCTGCATTTTTTTGTTTTCTGCACATTCTGAATTTGTCAACATTTTCTATTTAAGCTGTGACATTAGATATTGCTGATATTTAAGCATATGAAACTGACAATTTAAAGCTCTTCCAGCCAAGGTAGCAGAAGTATAAATCTTTTTTTCCCCATCTGTCCAGGGCCCTAGAATCCCTATCAGAGGGGATAGGGTTTTTTGCAGTGGAAGCCTTGACACTCTTAGGATCCTGAGAAATGGTTTCTGGGTCAGCAGCAGGGTTTTTGTAAATAAATTTATGTGAATCAGGAATCCTGTAGCATCTGTCTGGCTTAACAGGAGCTGGTGGTAAAGAGCCAGGAGACAGACCGGACTCCGAAAATGCATCTACAATGTCTAAAACAGGAGGAATAGCAAGGGGTCTGTGCTGAGGTAATAAAAGGAAGTCTCTGAGCCTTTTCTTGGATTCAGAGCAATCTTGGCTCTCTCAGTGGAAATGCTCCCTCATAGTATGCAGGGTCTCCCCAAAAGAATAATCCTCAGGAGGAGAGGCTGAAGGGATAGATTCTTCAGCATCAGAATCCTCATAGGGAGGAAGGGAATAATCAGAGGAAATGGAAACCTGATCTGAAGATTCATATTCTATCTCTTGCCTAGGCCTCTTATCAGGAGGGGGATGGGAACCCCTGATCAAAGTAATTAGGTCTTCGGCCATTTTAAGCATCTGTTTTTTTAGGCATGGAGGCCTGTCCAGGAGAATGCTGCTTGTTTCTTTGTCTTTAGAACTGCTTTAGTCTTTGCCTTTGAAGCTGAAGATGGTTTTACATACAACTGTGTAGGCCTGAAAACACCCTTAGAAGCAGACGCCTGCTCAGCGGCTCCAGACCCATCTGATGGAATAGTTTCCGAGTGTCCAATGCCTTGAGTTTCCAGCGGCCTAGTCGGCTCCACGTGGGAGTCGGAAGCAGCCTGTGGCTCTGAGGTAGTGGGCGTCAGGGGCTGCGAAAGCGCCTCACTGAGAACCGGCAACAGGCCTAACAGAAGCTTTGTTGTCAGTTTTGGACCTAGGATGCTTTACTTTTTTCTTTGCGCTTTTTATAAACTCCGGTCGTCGGCTGATCCGACGGCATTATATAATTGAATCTTCTGCCAAAGTAATGAAATGTAAAATCGTACCGACGCTTAATAGTGAATTGGTTAAATCTAGCACAAAACCGACAACTAGCAACGTCGTGGTCAGGGTCTAGGCAAGGAATACAGTAAGAATGAAAATCGTTATGAGGTATTTGCTTCCCACAAGAAATACAATTATTAACTTTTTCCGACATCGGTCTGGAGCAAGAAAAAAAGTTTCCCCAATGGGGTACTTAGCTTTAATGAAGACTTCGGATCTGAAATTCAAATTTGAAAATCTCAGGAGTTGGCCGACCGGCACTTGCGAACTGCTTTTGCTTCGGGCACCGCGCGGCAAAAAAGACTGAAGAAAATGGCGTTGGCTGCGTCTTTTATACCCCTGGCACACTGACGTCAGGGAGGAGGCAACAGCAACCGACGCCGGACTTAGACTTTGGAACTCGGGCCGACTGCGGGTAGTCTGCCAGCAGGATAACCCAACTGTAATGACTGATGATCAGTACAGTAGTAGCAAAAGTGTACAAGTGTCAGGTGTGCCCCCCTTCCAACGTACACATATAGCAACAGTCAGGTGCGCCCCCCCCCAGGTGCTGTGTAGGAATGTGGATACAGTCGGATGCCCCCCCACACTGTGCAGAAATGTAGCAACAGTCAATGCCACATGACCGATGGATACCCTGCAGACACAGCATGCCACCTGTCAGTGTACAACGCAGAGGTCGGCACCACAGTACAGACTACCTGGACATGTAACACATGTGATACAGTTGGCAACACTGGGCATGCTCAAACACATGAAGTTATGATGGCAATGTCAGTCGAAAACATGCGGAATGGTCACACTGGGCATGCTCAAACACGTAAACACAAGACGGCCAGGTCTGCAAACACCAGTGGTCCGGACATATCTGCCAGTACATTGCTATACTGTTGGATAACCGTGCTGTATGGTATGTGTGTGGTACTGTCTATTGTCTGTATATTTGCCAAGGTGTATTGGTAATTCACATTAGCTGTGTGCGCAGGGTGTTGCTACCAACACTTGCAAAGGACGGTTATTTGTTTGCGGACAGAACAAGCCCATTGGATATGTAGGAAGTAAGGCACATTAAAGCAGTTGGGAGCGGTTGTGCATGGGTTTACACGGTGTTAAGCACTGCTGACCTCTGGTTACAGCTTCTTACACTTGGTTAGCCTCCACATTTCTTTACCAGTGCAATACTCGCATACTGGTAGCCAAACAAGCTTACACCTGCTCGATCCCTCACTTGCACATGCACCGACTTTGGTGCTTGCATGTGTCACTCACGCTGGGTGGGCACGATCCCTTGTGATGCCTATTACATCAGACTACATGACTACAGTATCGGGTATGGCTGACCATTAGGCGACAGCATGGCGGTCAACTGTACAGAATCGGCAGCCTGTCCAGTGAGTTAATCATATTATATGCGTGTTCCTCATACAATCTGCTCCCATCTGGCTGATACATGGGAACCGATACTCTGCAATGCAGACAAGTAAATGTGTTTTGGGACCCACATCCGTCTGCCGGGTCATGCTACTGGATACCTATTGTAGGTCTGCCACCTTTAAAATTGGCCAAGGTGGGACTTTAGGATTAACACCTGTCCCACTTTGCGTGGGACAGTCCCTCCTTAGGTAGATGTGTCATGCAAATATAATTAAGACATAGCAAA